>NW_025321957.1:0-3676 GCF_019176455.1 Solea senegalensis | reverse complement strand
TTTCTCACAATTTGGACGACATACTAAACTATGACTTTTTGTCACATTTTGGACGACATATTAATCGATGACATTTTCTCACAATTTGGATGACATACTGAACAATGACTTTTTCGACAACATACTAAACTGTGACTTTTGGACGACGTACTAAACTATGAAATTTTTCTCACAATTTGGACGAAATATTAAACTATGACTTTTGTCACATGTTGGACGACATATTAAACTATGACTTTTTGGACGACATACTAAACTGTGACTTTTTTGTCACATTTTGGACGACATACTAAACTGACTTTTTTGACGACAGACTAAACTGTGACTTTTTTGATGTTATACTAAACGATTTCTTTTTTGACAACAGACTAAACCGTGACTTTTTTGACGAAAGACGAGACATTTTTCTCACAATTCGGACGAAGTATTAAACTATGACTTTTGTCACATGTTGGACGACATATTAAACTGTGACTTTTTGGCAACTTTTTGGACAACATCCTAACTATGACTTTTTTGTCACATTTTGGATGACATACTAAACTATGACATTTTTGTCACAATTTGGACAACATACTAAACTATGACTTTTTGGTGACTTTTGGAAGACATACTAAACTATGAAATTTTTCTCACAATTTGGACGACATACTAAACTATGACATTTTTCTCACATTTTGGACGACATATTAAACTATGACTTTTGTGACGACATACTGAACTATGACTTTTTTGGTGACTTTTTGGACGACATACTTAACTAAGACCTTTTTGACGACAGGCTAAACTGTGACTTTTTGGACGACATACTAAACTATGACTTTTTTGATGACATACTAAACTGTGATTTTTTGACAACAGACTAAACGGTGACTTTTTGGTGACTTTTGGACGACTTACTAAACTATGACATTTTTCTCACAATTTGGACGACATATTAAACGACGGACTAAACTGTGACTTTTTCGACAACATACTAAACTATGACTTTTTGGTGACTTTTGGAAGACATACTAAACTATGACATTTTTCTCACAATTTGGACGACATACTAAACTATGACATTTTTCTCACATTTTGGACGACATATTAAACTATGACTTTTGTGACGACATACTGAACTATGACTTTTTTGGTGACTTTTTGGACGACATACTTAACTAAGACCTTTTTGACGACAGGCTAAACTGTGACTTTTTGGACGACATACTAAACTATGACTTTTTTGATGACATACTAAACTGTGATTTTTTGGAGGACAGACTAAACTGTGACTTTTTGGTGACTTTTGGACGACTTACTAAACTATGACATTTTTCTCACAATTTGGACGACATATTAAACGACGGACTAAACTGTGACTTTTTCGACAACATACCAAACAATGACTTTTTGTTGACTTTTAGGAGGACATACTAAACTATGACATTTTTCTCACAATTTTGACGACATATTAAACGACAGACTAAACTGTGACTTTTTCGACAACATACCAAACTATGATTTTTTGTTGACTTTTAGGACGACATACTAAACTATGACATTTTTCTCACAATTTGGACGACAGACTAAACTGTGACTTTTTGGACGACATACTAAACTATGACTTTTTGTCTAAATTTGGACAAAACACTAAACTGTGACTCTTTGGGCAACATACTTAACTATGACTTTTTGGTGACTTTTTAGACGACATACTAAACTTTGACATTTTTCTCACAATTCGGACAAAGTATTAAACTATGACTTTTGTCACATGTTGGACGACATATTAAACTGTGACTTTTTGGCAACTTTTTGGACAATATCCTAACTATGACTTTTTTGTCACATTTTGGATGACATACTAAACTATGACATTTTTGTCACAATTTGGACAACATACTAAACTATGACTTTTTGGTGACTTTTGGAAGACATACTAAACTATGACATTTTTCTCACAATTTGGACGACATATTAAACGACAGACTAAACTGTGACTTTTTCGACAACATACCAAACTATGATTTTTTGTTGACTTTTAGGACGACATACTAAACTATGACATTTTTCTCACAATTTGGACGACAGACTAAACTGTGACTTTTTGGACGACATACTAAACTATGACTTTTTGTCTAAATTTGGACAAAACACTAAACTGTGACTCTTTGGGCAACATACTTAACTATGACTTTTTGGTGACTTTTTAGACGACATACTAAACTTTGACATTTTTCTCACAATTTGGACGTCATACTAAACTGACTTTTTGGACGACGTACTAAACTATGACATTTTTCTCACAATTTGGACGACATATTAAACTATGACTTTTTTGACTTTTTGGAGCACATACTAAACTGACTTCTTTGACGACAGACTACACTGTGACTTTTTCGACGTTATACTAAACGAAGACTTTTTTGACAACAGACTAAACTGACTTTTTTGACGAAAGACTAGACTGTGACTTTTTTGTCACATGTTGGACGACATATTAAACGATGACTTTTTGGACGACATACTAAATTATGACCTTTTGTCACAATTTGGACAACATACTAAACTATTACTTTTGTCACATTTTGGACGACATACTGAACTATGACTTTTTTGGTGACTTTTTGGACGACATACTTAACTAAGACCTTTTTGACGACAGACTAAACTGTGACTTTTTTGATGACATACTAAACTGTGACTTTTTCGACAACATACTAAACTATGACTTTTTCGACAACATACTAAACTATGACATTTTTCTCACAATTTGGACGACATATTAAACTATGACTTTTGTGACTTTTTGGACGACATTCTAAACTGACTTTTTTGACGACAGACTAAACTGTGACTTTTTTGATGTTATACTAAACGAAGACTTTTTTGACAACAGACTAAACTGACTTTTTTGACAACAGATTAAACCGTGACTTTTTTGACGAAAGACTAGACTGTGAACATTTTGTCACATGTTGTACGACATATTAAACTATGACTTTTTGGACGACATACTAAACTATGACCTTTTGTCACAATTTGGATGACATACTAAACTATGACATTTTTGTCACATTTTGGACGACATACTAAACTGTGACTTTTTGGAAGACATACTAAACTATGACATTTTTCTCACAATTTGGACGACAGACTAAAGTATTACTTTTTTGTCACATTTTGGAGGACATATTAAACTATGACTTTTTGGACGACATACTGAATTATGACATTTTTCTCACAATTTGGACGACATACTACACTATGACATTTTTCTCACAATTTGGACGACATACTGAACTATGACTGTTTGTGACTTTTTGGACAACATACTAAACTATGACTTTTTTGATGACTTACTAAACTATAACTTTTTTGTCACAATTTGGACGACATACCAAACTGTGACATTTTGGATGACATACTAAACTCTGACTTTTTGGACGACTTACTAAACTGTGACTTTTTGGACGACATATTAAACTATGACATTTTGTCATATTTTGGACGATATATTAAAATATGACTTTTTGGACGACATACTACACTATGAAATTTTTCTCACAATTTTGACAACTTACTAAACTATGACTTTTGTGACTTTTTGGACGACATACTAAACTGACTTTTTTGACAGTAGACTAAACTATGACTTTTTGGACGACATACTAAACTATGACCTTTTGTCACA
>NW_025321956.1:0-18875 GCF_019176455.1 Solea senegalensis | reverse complement strand
AGAGAGTATGGTGATAATAGAGAGAGTGTGATGATAATAGACAGAGTGTGATGATAATAGAGAGTGTGATGATAATAGAGAGAGTGTGATGATAATAATAGAGAGTATGATGATAATAGAGAGAGTATGATCGATCTATCTCTATCTATACATATACATATACATATACATATAGAGTATATATAAATATAAATGAATTGCTTGTCTTTGTGTTTTTTATAAAAAGGTGTGTGTGTGTGACTGACATGAGTGAACACGCCCACAGCTTTTAGTCAGGAATGTGTTTCAAAACTTGTTTTCCTCTCTATTATATTATGTTATGTTATGTTATATTATATTATATTATATTATATTATATTATATTATATTATATTACATTACATTATATAATAATGTGGTATGTTATGTTATGCTATGCTAACAGACTTTCATCAACTCACAACAGTCTGTTCATGTGTCCATTGAAGGGACAGGTTTTGTAGCTGTCGCTGAGAGTATTGTTTATTTATTTATTTTTTGTTGTTTTGATGGTTTTGTGTATGGATGTTTTTGTTTATGTAGTTGACGATGTATATTGAGTTGTGATTATGATGACCCCTGCTGGTCATGTGATGGGCGCACTGAATGGTGGGAAAAATGTGGAGTTTTTTGGAGCTACAGTATATGAGCGGAGTTCGACCGTGGAGCCTTGGCAGCTCCTGATTTTCTGGTTGGAAGGCGCACACGGTAAGAGAGTGTGGTCTTTTTTTTGTGCATTTTATATTTGTTTTGTATGTGTGATAAAACTGATGTAGAGAAGCCATATTTATGTTAAAATGTGGTTATGTTATGTTTTGTGTTATTTCAGTTTTTCACGGTGTTTGGAGCAGTTTGTAAAAGATAGACAATAAAGCTCAATCAAACATCCGTTGGATCGTGGTTTTTCTGACCAGGAAGAAAAGCTTTGGGAGCAGCTACAGGTTTCCTGTCTTCATCTCTTCAGGTGTGAGCTCAGTTATGTTTCCAGTAAGGTCTTATGTTTACCATGGTTACCATACAGACATACCATAAACACATTCAGCTGAGGGACTCAATCTCATCTCCATTTATCTCTGTTTACATGAGTGAACCTCGTCAGTGAGACCTGGGGGGTATTCCAGAAAGCAGGTTCAACAAACTCTGAGTCTATCCCCGAATTTTGAGTTGACTTACTCTGAGTCGGGAAACTCTGAGTATCCGGTTCCAGAACAGCTGATCTGAGTTAGTTCAATCAACTCTGAGTATGTTAACCTCGAGGTACGCGCGTGCACAACCACTATAAAAAACCATCATCAATGGAGCCCCGATACCACGAGTCACCATGACAACCGAGAAAAAAAAAAGATCAAATTATTTCAGTGCGAAGGAGTTTGAGAGCCTTATACTGGCCTATGAAGAATATGAGCACATATTTCGCTCAAGGAGAGAGAGACCGCATGGGAGAAAATTGCTGCCCGAGTCAATGCGTAAGTTTGAATGTACTATTCCATTGACGTAACATTTAACCGTAAGAACAAGTTGATTTTTTATTTATTTTTTTTAATTGACTTAGGCTATTAAACGTAACGTAAATATTAATTCAGATTGCAAACATTGAGTTCTGCTCAGCCAACAGAAAGAAGGCAGAGGCCCGAAAAACGGGTGGAGGACCACCTCTGTCAGAGGCTGAGGAGCTGGCTCTCAGCCAATACAGGGGTCGCCCTGTGGCTGAAGGCATCCCCGGGCGAAGCTCATCTGAGCCTGTCACCCCCCAGGACACAAGTGCCTACTTCAGATGCAAGTATACACTGATGTCTTTTTTTTAAAATAAAACTTATATAAAAAAATAAAATATATATAGCCTACTTTTTAACAAATATATATGATGGAGGAGGAGGAGGAGACAGCCACAGGGAGAGATCCGGAGGGGCCTACTGAAGTGTGTCTTAATATTATGTATAGCTACTGGCACTGCTCGACCCATTCATATTCATTTACATTCTTGAGTGGAATTTGGAGTTTGACATGTACACTGAAGTGCTGAGCATAGATAATGGACAAACCAGCACATTCTTGTCCTTCAACAGAACATGGCTGGGCATCACCAAGAGGAGGGTCCATCAACTTCTAGAGCACAGCTTGACACAGTGAGATTTTCGGTCAATACCATGTTAAATCTGTATGTAGAAATGCAGGAATTAAATGTCGTCCATATGTTTCAGAGTTGCCGGTAAAAGAGTTGTACAGGGTGCACCTAATGAAAACCATTCAAAAAAAACGAGAAAGAAATGGTGTACCTGGACCGGCAAATCAGAAAAACAGACTTGGAAATTCTATTAGTTGAACGCCAGTTGAAGTGGGTGCATTGTCATGGTGAAACAGGTGAATATGTGAAATATGTTAATAGTTGGAACTATATAACAAATCCTGACTGTTGCTTTTGTAATTTTAGGGAATAAAGAAGAACCAAATCACATGTGAATTTGTCTTTTATTTTTAATCAAAACGTCTAATCTGGGTCGGAAGATTCTCTCACAAGGTTATGCATCAGAATCAGAATCAGAATCAGAAGAGCTTTATTGCCAAGTACGATTTGCACATACAAGGAATTTGTT
Organism: Solea senegalensis; assembly: GCF_019176455.1. Lineage (NCBI taxonomy): Eukaryota > Metazoa > Chordata > Actinopteri > Pleuronectiformes > Soleidae > Solea > Solea senegalensis. The sequence goes on along the minus strand of NW_025321956.1, from coordinate 16,263 downwards.
CTGGTGTCATTGGCGCATAACAAGCATACAAAATTTTTAAAAGTGACCAGTAAACGTATATATACACAGTATATAAATGTTTTTAAAGATGAAAAAGAGCACTACAGAAAGAGCAGTAAAGAGCAGTAAAGAGCAGTAAAGAGCAGTACGACTGGGCAGAAGTGAGTAACAGTGCAAAGTGTAATAAGTAATAGTAATGACGTTAATATAACGCATAAAAGGATGTAATGATAATGTGACATGTAGAGGCAGAGGAGGAGTGTGAGGAGTCAGAGTGTCAGGGGGGGTCTCCGGGCCTTGTTGATAAGGCTAGTAGCAGACGGGAAAAAACTGTTCTTGTGGCGTGAGGTTCTGGTCCTGATGGACCGCAGCCTCCTGCCAGAGGGGAGTGACTCAAAGAGTTTCTGTCCGGGGTGGGAGGGATCAGCCATAATCTTTCCTGCACGCCTCAGAGTTCTGGAGGCGAACAGGTCCTGGAGAGATGGAAGATTGCAGCCGATCACCTTCTCTGCAGACCGAATGACACGCTGCAGTCTGCCCTTGTCCTTGGCCGTGGCAGCAGCGTACCAGATGGTGATGGAGGAGGTGAGGATGGACTCAATGATGGAGGAGTAGAAGTGCACCATCATTGTCTTTGGCAGGTTGAATTTCTTCAGCTGCCGCAGGAAGTACATCCTCTGCTGGGCTTTTTTGATGAGAGAGCTGATGTTCAGCTCCCACTTGAGGTCCTGGGTGATGATAGTTCCCAGGAAGCGAAAGGAATCCACAGTGTCAACTGTGGAGTCACAGAGGTTGATGGGTGCAGGTGAGGCTGAGTTCTTCCTGAAGTCCACGACCATCTCCACTGTCTTTAGAGCGTTGAGCTCTAGGTTGTTTTGGTTGCACCAAGTGACCAGCTGGTCAACCTCCCACCTGTAGGCGGACTCGTCACCATCAGAGATGAGTCCGATGAGGGTGGTGTCGTCCGCGAACTTCAGGAGCTTGACGGACTGGTGACTGGAGGTGCAGCTGTTTGTGTACAGGGAGAAGAGCAGAGGAGAAAGAACGCAGCCCTGGGGGGATCCGGTGCTGATGACCTGTGAGTCGGAGACATGTTTTCCCAGCATTCTAATCAATACGGCTTCGATGTCGATTGGATTTCTAATGAATGGGCAATCCATGTCTAACTGCTTTCTTCGTGTGGGAGGAGACGGGTAGAAACTCTGGGTTTCTTATAGTAAACCTGCCAGCGAGCAGGTTATGTTCACAGAGTAAGTTACCGCAGTAACAGACCCAGAGTTTAAGTTAAATCTCTTTCTGGAACGGATAACTCAGAGTTTCCCTCATCTCAGGGTTAACAAACTCAGAGTTCTCACATAACCCGCTTTCTGGAATACCCCCCTGGTCAGTAGGTGCAGGACTGTGGTCTCCTTCCTGGGGCCTCATTTATAAAACTTTGTGAAGGTCAAAAACATCATGATTTATATACGTCCTACATGTCCTCCACATCCTACATGTCATCCACATCCTACATGTCCTACACATCCTAAATGTCCTCCACATTCGACATGTCCTCCACATCCTACATGTCCTCCACATATAACGTGTTTTTCACATTCTACATGTCCTCCACATTCTACATGTTCTACACATCCTACATGTCCTACATGTTCTACACATTCTACTTGTCCTACACATCCTACATGTCCTACACATCCTATTTATAAAGTCCACAGGTGCTGATAAAAGTCCGGACAACATTTATGAGGACAGAGATCTGCTTGATGCAGATATATCTGAAAGGGAGGTACTCCAAGCCATTAATTATTTACAAAATAACAAGACTCCCGGGCCAGACGGCTTTCCTGTTGAGTACTATAAGGCCTTTTCAAAACAATGATTTACTCTCCTTGCTTATATGATTAAAGAAGCTCTAGAAAATAAAAAATGACCAGACTCATTGGAAATCCATAGTTTTTTAACAAATTATATTCTGTCTAACACTCTCATTATCCAGAGGCTGCAGGCAAGGCTGTTCAAGCTCCCCCCTGCTCTTTGGACTTGCAATTGTACCATTAGCCATCGCCATGCGCTCCAACTCCATAGCCGGAATTAAATTTGGTACAAGTGAACATAAACTTTTTCTGTATGCAGATGATCTCCTATTATATATAACCAATCCACACGTATCAGTCCCCCCTCTATTAAAATGCCTCAAAGAATATAATGCAGTTTCAGGGTATAAATTAAATTACACTAAAAGTGAGATTCTACCAATAAATACATACAACCACATTAGAGCTCTCACTGACCCATTGAAATGGTGCAACATTGGTTTCAAATACTTGGGTATACGAATTGGCAAATTGGTTGAATATATATTTAAACAGAACTATACGAAATTATTGGACCAAACCAAACCTAACCTTCAAAGATGAATGGATCTCCCACTATCTCTCATAGGCAGAATTACTACTATTAAATGAACATTATCCCAGATATCCCAAAAGAAACTTCTCTTGAAACCCACCTATGTAACAAATTACGCCACTCAACAAAAGGAAAAATATCTTCTGTATATGGTATCATCAATGGAAAGTTACCTGTGTATGATAAAACACACATCTACAAAAAGGGAAATGGGAAAAGGACCTTGGCTGTGTTTATGAGGAGGCAGATTGGCATCACCTATTAGAACAAGCACAGACTGTGCTAACCTCCACAAAACACAGGTAAATTCAATTTAATATATTCCATAGGACATACTTCACCCCTTACAAGTTACATAAAATTGACAGCAACATTTCCGCTAGATGTCAGAGATGTAAAGTGACCGATGGTGATAGAAGAATCTATCTATCCAATTCTTCTATCCAATGATAGAAGATCCAATGATAGAAGAATTTTTGAAATGTGCCATTGAGTTAACCTCAAGGGTAATAGGAATTCAAATTGAACAGAACCCAAAACTATGGATTCTGGGGGACACAAGCTCTATTAATGTGACCTACTACAAGAAATACTTTATTTTACTTGCGAGCACTGCAGTGAAAAAATGTATTCTGATTAACTGGAAATCTGAAAATTCACCATCATTAAGACACTGGATTAATGAGCTTGTGTCTCACTGCACACCTGAAAAGATATTATATAATGTGAGAGGGAAGCATGCAGCCTTTGAAAAAATTTGGGGCCCCTTCACAGATATTCTGCCTACTCTGGACTTGGCTGACTGAGGTGGTGTGAGCCTTCCTGGACCGGATTCAATTTAGTCCTCTGCAGGTTTCTTCTTCTATAACTTCCTCATTGATGTATTTGTTGTGGCTAGTGTGTTGTTTTTATATGGACATGAATATTTACAGATGGGTGTATAAACTGTATATATAATCTGTGTAGGTATATAAGTGAAAGGAAATTGAGAACCATACAAGGGAGGAGGGTGGGGGGTGGGATGGGAAAATCATCCCTTTACGGTGTGTCTGTAAGGTTATATATTTGTGTATGTTTCTTTTATGAAATACATCTTTCAATGTAACAAACTGTAGATGCTTGCTATACACCATTAATATCCTGTAGGGGCTTCTGTTAATAAAAACAAATCTTGTAAAAAAAAAAATCAATGATGTGAATATTTGTGCATTAATGGCCTGTTTGAAGATTTTCAGTCAGGTTTTAGATTAAACCATAGCACAGAAAACAGCACTAGTTAAAGTTAGTAACAATCTTCTCTTGGCGTCAGATAATGGTCTAGTTTCTTTACTTGTCCTGTTAGATCTTAGTGCTGCATTTGACACCATTGATCATAATATTCTATTGCAGAGATTGGAGCAGACTCATGGTATCACAGGTGCTGCCCTCTGCTGGTTTAAATCATACTTATCTGATAGATTCCAGTTTGTTCATGTTAATGATAAAGCCTCACTACAAACCAAAGTTAATTGTGGAGTTCCACAAGGCTCAGTGCTTGGGCCTATACTTTTTACCTTATATATGCTTCCTCTAGGGAACATTATTAGAAAGCATAACATACACTTTCATTGTTATGCAGATGACACACAGCTATATTTATCAATGAGGCCGGATGAAATAAATCAGGTTGTTCAACTCCAGAAATGTCTCAGAGACATTAAGTCCTGGATGACCTGTAACTTTCTACTTTTAAACTTTTATACTCGGCCATAAAGACCTCAGAGAAAAACTTTCTGATCACATTGTCACTTTAGATGACATCACCCTGGCTTCCAGTTCCACTGTGAGGAACCTTGGAGTTACTTTTGACCAGGAAATGTAATTTGATTCACAAATAAAACTTTCCAGAACAGCCTTCTACCACCTGCGGAACATTATAAAAATTAGAAACATTCTGTCTTTACAGGATGCTGAAAAACTAGTTCATGCTTTTGTTACATCTAGATTAGATTACTGTAACTCCTTATTATCAGGATGTTCCAACAAGTCTGTTAGAATCCTTCAGTTCAGTACAAAATGCTGCAGCACAAGTTCTGACAGGAACTAGAAAGAGAGACCATATAACTCCAGTGTTAGCTTCTCTACACTGGCTCCCCGTACAGTTTAGAATTCAATTTAAAATCCTCCTCCTCACGTACAAAGCACTTAATGGTCAGGCCCCTTCATACCTGAAAGACCTAGTCTTACCTTATCACCCTAGCGGACCACTTAGGTCACAATACAGGTTTACTTGTGGTTGAGCCTTCAGTTACCAGGCTCCTCTCCTGTGGAACCAGCTTCCAATGACAGTTTGGGAGGCAGAGCCTCTCTCTGTATTTAAAGTTAGACTTAAAACTTTCCTTTTTGATAAAGCTTATAGTTAGAGCTGGTTCAGGGAAACCTGGACCAGCTCTTAGTTATGCTGCTATACACCTAGACTGCTGGGGGATTTTCCTGTGGTGCACGCACATTCACTCTCTCACACTCAGGGTATGATTATGACTTTTTATATGTCATTAACCTTGTCTCTTTCTCTCCCTTCCTTCCTTCCCTCTCTCTCTGTATTCTCATCTTGCAGGTTGCAGGATCCAGATCCAGTTTTTGAGGCTATCCATGTCATACATATCATCACCATTATTATTGTGCCATAATTAAAAGTCGATATCATTGACTGTATAAACTTGTAACTTGATACAGTTGTTGTGTATCTGCTCCTGGTCTTTCTCTTCTGTCTCTACCTCATCTCCCTCTTGTCCTTTCTCTCCCCCCTGTCTCCCACCTCTCCTCTTTCCCCATTTTCCTTTCACCCCAACCGGTCGAGGCAGTCACCTGCCTAGAACGTCATTTTGTTTATATTTAGATCTCATTAGGAGATTAAATGAAATCAGTGATGTCTCATTCAGATTGTATCATTTATGTAGAATAAAGTTTTATTATTTATTTAATTGTTTCAGTTCACACCTTTTCAAATGAATCTAGACATTTAAAATAAAATGGCTTTTTTAATCATCAGAACAATCAAAGTGAACAGAGCAGAATTATTTATGAAAATCTTTGATCTTCACATTACATTAGTGACAATGAAGCGCCTCCTACTGGACCACGGCAGTGCAGCTCGACAAAACACCTGATGGTGAAGTTTCACCTTGACAGGTTCTCATCGTACCTGTAAAAAGACATGTGTGATGTCATGAGTGTGAATGATGTCATGAGTGTGAGTGATGTCATGGGTGTAAGTGATGTCATGAGTGTGAGCGATGTCATGGATGTGAGTGATATCATGTGTGATGTCATGAGGAGTGATGTCATGGGTGAGTGATGTGTGATGTCATGAGTGATGTCATGGTGTGTGAGTCATGTGAGGATGTCATGTGTGATGTCATGTGTGATGTCATGAATGAGTGATGTCATGAGTGTGATGTGTGATGTCAATGACATGTGATGAAGTGATGTGTGTCATGATCATGCGAGTGATGTGATTGTGTCGATGTGATGTGTGATGCAATGAGTGTAATGAGTGATGTCATGCGTGTGATGCAAAGAGTGCGTCATGAGTGATGTGCGAGTGTGAGTGATGTCATGGGTGTGAGTGATGTGATGTCATGTGTGATGCAATGAGTGCGTCATGAGTGTGAGTGATGTAATGAGTGATGTCATGTGATGCAATGAGTGTGTAGCGAGTGGATGATGTAATGAGTGATGCATGTGTGATGCAATGAGTGTGTCATGAGTGTGAGTGATGTAATGGTGATGTCATGTGATGTCATGAGTGATGTCTGTGATGTCTGGAGTGAAATGTCATGATGTGATGATGTCATGTGATGTCATGTGATGTGTGAGTGAGTGATGTCATGAGTGATGTGTGAGTGATGTTATGTATGAGTGATGTCATGAGTGTGAGTGATGTCATATGTGATGTCATGAGGTGAGTTGCGCATGATGTCATGAGTGTGAGTGATGTCGTGTATGAGTGATGTCATGATGTGTGGAGTGATGTCGTATGAGTGATGTCATGTGATGTCATGACTATGAGTGATGTCGTGTGACGTCATGTGTGAGTGATGTGCCGATGGCATGTGATGTCATGACTATAGCCATGTCGTGATGTCATGTGATGTGAGTGATGTCATATGTGATGTCATATGTACGTCATGAGTGATGCCGAGTGAGTGAAGTCTGTGTGATGTCGTGGTGTGAGTGATGTTATATGCGATTTCATGAGTGTGAGTGATGTCATGTGTGATGTCATGAGTGTGAGTGATGTTATGTGTGATTTCGAGTGTGAGTGAAGTCATGAGTGATGTCATGCATGATGTGCGTGGAGTGATGTGCATGATGGAATGATGTCATGGGTGATGTCATGTGGAGTGATGTTGTGTATGAGCGATTGAGTGATGTCATGATGTGATGAGTCATGAGTGATGTAGTTTGAGTGATGTCATGAGTGGAGTGGTATGAGTGATGTCATGAGTGTGAGTGATGTCTGAGTGAGTGTGATGTTGTATGAGTGATGTGATGTGATGTCATGGGTGATGTGTATGTCATGATGAGCGAGTGATGTCATGAGTGAGTGATGTTGGTATGAGTGATGTCATGTGATGTTATGAATGTGTGATGATGATGTCGAGTGATGTCATGAGTGATGTCGTGATGTCATGTGAGTGATGATGCGAGTCATGTGATGCCATGTGATGTCATGTGAGTGATGTCATGAGTGATGTCATGCGGGTGATGTCATGAGTAAAGACATGAGTGTGAGTGAAGTTATGAGTGATGTCATGGGTGATGGTGTGATGTCATGAGTGATGTCGCGGTGTGGTTGATGTCATGAGTGAAGACATGAGTGTGGAGTGGATATGAGTGATGTCAAGGGGTGATTGTATAAATGAGTGATGTCAATGTCATGAGTGTGATGTCATGTGTGATGTCATGAGTGTGAGTGATATCATGAGTGAGGTCATGAGTGCGGAGTGATGTCATGTGTGTGAGTGATGTCGCGTGTGATTTAATGAGTGAGTGATGTTGTGTATAAGCGATGTCATGATGTCGCATAAGTGATGTCATGAGGGTGAGTTATGTCATGAGTGATGTGTGATGTCATGTGATCTAATGAGTGATTCATGAGTGTGAGTGATGTCATGTGTGTGATGACATGAGTGATGTCGTGATGTGGGTAATGTCATGAGGGTGAGTTATGGTGATGTGTGATGTCATGAGTGATGTCATGTGGTGAGTGATGTCGTATGTGGGTGATGTCATGAGTGAAGTCATGAGTGTGAATGAAGTTATGAGTGATGTCATGGTGATCAGGCGTGAGTGATGTCGAGTGATGTCGGTGTGAGTGGTCATGTGTGATGTTGTGAGTGAGTGAGTGTGAGTGATGTCGTGTATGAGTGATGTCATGTGTGATGTCATGAGTGTGAGTGATGTCATGAGATATCATGTGTGATGTCATGAGGTGAGTGATGTCATATATGATGTCATGTGAGAGTGATGATGTATGAGTGTGAGTGATGTCATGTGTATGTCATGAGTGTGAGTGATTATGTGATGTCAGTGAGTGTCATGAGTTAAGTCAAGGGTGATGTCATGAGTGTGAGTGGTCATGAGTGATGTCATGTGTTTGAGTAATGTCAGCGAGTGTTGTCGCAGGTGATGTCATGAGTGATGCCGCGAGTGATGTCATAAATGTGTGTGATGTCATGAGTGATGTCATGAGTGTGAGTGATGTCATGAGGGTGAGTGGCGCTATACAAATACAATTGAATTTATTTGAATTGAGTGATGTCATGTGTGATTTCATGAATGATGTCGTGTGTGAGTGATGTCATCTGTGATGTCATGAGTGTGAGTGATGTGATGGTTGATGTCATGAGTGTGAGTAATGTCATGACTGTGAGTGATGTCATGGGTGATGTCATGAGTTTGAGTGATGTCATATATGATGTCATGTGTGATGTCATGAGTGTGACTCACTGTTGGACACAGTCTGGAATCTGCAGCTGTTCTGTAGGAATCAGCTGTGAAAGTCCCTGAAGGTTTTCGACAAACTGCAGTTTCCTGCTGAATTTAGAGCTGATGAAGAAGAAGACGATGTTCAGTTAGCTGGTCAAGAGTTTAATAATCTCATTAATAATCTGATTTAGTTAGCAGGTGTAATTAGTATCATGTGACTGTAAGTGATGAAGATGAGGGCCACAGACCTGATGAAGGGTTTGATGATGGTGATGAGAGCTTTGATGTACCAGGTTGGATGAACCACATAGAAACCTTTTAGATTCTTCCTTAGCCTGAACACACACACAGATACAGACACAGACACAGACACAGACACAGACAGACACAGAGACACAGACATACACAGACACAGACATACACAGACAGACATAGACACAGACAGTCACAATCACAAACAGGTGACTGACAGGTGTGTGATCAGGTGATTGACAGGTTGTCTCACCTGTGGTGGATGGTGGTGTAACACTCTCTGAGCCAGCTGAATTCTGGGAGTTTGTCTTTCTGTCCTCCAGCACAAAGATAAACTATTACATAGTTTTCAGCAACCATGAGATCCAGAGTCCCCACCACATACCTAAGAGACAGGTGAGACACATGGACAGAGAGACAGGTGAGACACATGGACAGAGAGACAGGTGAGACACGTGGATAAAGAGACAGGTGAGACACGTGGAAAGAGAGACAGGTGAGACACGTGGACAGAGAAACAGGTGAGACATGTGGAAAGAGAGACAGGTGAGACACGTGGAAAGAGAGACAGGTGAGACACGCAGACAGAGTGACAGGTGAGACATGTGGACACTCTCTGTGTGTGGATGCTCTCGGTCTATGGACGCTCTAGGTCTTAGCTGTTAGCATTCTCAGTTCATGGTTGGTGTCTGGAGACAGTAAATTTCTGCCACAGTTGTCTTGTCCTAGAGCGTCCACAGAGGCGAGCTGATCACCTCTAACAACGTCGCTGCCAAACTATAAACACGTCTTAAGACACAAAGCACATGTTTGAACTCTAAATGACTTCTCATCTAAAATGGTCTTAAAACTGAAAAGTATTTCTAGCTCTACTCAGGGGTACCCCAACCCTTTTGACCTGGTGGGGACTTGAACTGGCAACCTTCCGGTTACAAGCCAAGTTCCATATTATATTATATATATTATATATAAATCATATTATATCACCTGTCTCACCTATATCACCTGTCTCTCTGTCCACATGTCTCTCAGGTATCCACATTCCATTCCAGATATTCAGAATGTAATGTGGATGTCAAAAAGTGCAGTTTTGGTCGAGTGAGCTGCCTTAAAACCAGACTGATGAGGATTGAGAAGGTTGTTCCGATAGAGATGTGTTAATGAGATAGGTGTGGAAAGGAAGAAGATTAGAAGCAATTGATTGAAGAAGGTGAGAAGGGAGAGGGTCAAGAGGTCAGGAGGTTGTAAGGGAGCTTGATGTTGAGATAGAGGTGAAAGAGGATAGAGAAAGAGATGAATGTGTGGTTGGTAGAATGGTGAGATGAGGGAGGTGGAGAAAGAAGAGTGAATGTCATCTACTGTTTTTGTGAAGTTGACAAAGTGAATTGGTAGAAGAGAGGAGGGAGGAGGGGGAGGATAGAAGATAGAAGGATTGTTTGGCTGCAGAGATAGAGGCAGAGAGACACAGAGAGAGACAACGAGAGAGAGATAGATTGATTTTTAAAATTTGCTCAAAAACACAAACAATAACAATATCAGTTGTGTTCTGCACTTAACTTAAAAACATGGAGAAATGAAAAATAAATATACAAAAGAAAAATGCTCCATTTAACTCAGACTTTGCCAAAACTTAATTGTCCATCACTTACGGAATACAACAATAAAAATAAAATCACACAACAATAAAATCGCAGTTCTTGGAGGCGGTGGTGACATCGCCGAGATGAACACTGAGGTATTTATAACCTCCTCTCTTCCATGTTAAGCCTCCTGGTAAAAACAGCATTCTTTCTAGTCCATCTCCGCCAAGGCCTCACTCTTCTCCCAGTTGACCTTGGCAGAAGAGACTTTGCCGAAGTCATTAGCTGGTTCACTCAGGACCTCAATGTCCTGCTGGTTATTTATAAAAACAATGACATCATCGGCGTAGGCAGAGAGTTTAAAACAATTATCACAACCAGGAAAATAAAAACCAGACAAGTGAGATCTCAGTCTCTGTTCCAAAAAAGGTTCCAAAGCCAGAGAGTAGAGCATGCCTGACAGGGAGCAGCCCTGTTTGACACCTCTGTGAACCTTAAAAGACCATCTCTCCCTCACTGCCAACATTGCTGCAACAGCTAGATCTTGCAGATACATGTTGCACAACATCCGAAGGATTCGGCCTCTTCTAACCCAGAAGGCGGCACAGGTTCTGGTCCAGGCTCTTGTCATCTCACGCTTGGATTACTGCAACTCCCTCCTGGCTGGTCTTCCTGCATGCGCCATACGACCTCTGCAACTCATCCAGAATGCAGCAGCTCGACTGGTCTTCAACTTACCAAAATTCTCCCACACTACACCGCTCTTCCGCTCCCTTGAGTTTGGATGAGCGTGAAGAATGAAACTCTTTAACTCACACATCCTTCTATATAAGCTGCATCCAAACAAAAACACACTCAGCAAACTAAAGAAAGCAAAAACAAACTCACTCATTCATTCTTCTCTTTCTCTAACTGGGTTCGTACTTTACTGAAAATCTTTTTTAGTCGAAAAATCTCTGTGTCGTTGGTTGACCAAGGTCTCCTTTGTTTTTTATCCGAGTTCTGATCGACTGACGGAAGAACTCAAGGAAGAACTCTTCAACCACCACTCCCTTCTCTCCTTTTGTGTCGGCCAAAAACTTCCTGACATGAGAGAAGGAGTAATCACTGTTCACCTTAGTGTCTTCTACATCACCCTGTGTGCTCTGTGTGTCCACCAGTGTGTCCTCCTGTGTGTCCACCAGTGTGTCTTCCTGTGTATTATCCAGTGTGTCTTCTTGTGTGTTGTCCTCTGAGCCCTCAGAGGGCACCTATGAGTGTTCCTTTAACATTTTCTTATTTTTTGTGGTGATTATTTTAGTTTCTGTATTTTTCCTTTTAACAGAACATTTAACAGATTCCCCCATGGAATCATCATTATAAACATCATCATGATCCAGAGCAGCCTCTGCCATTCAGGTCTCTTGCTGTCCTCTGAGTACAGAGGACTCAGCCTGTCCACTAATAACAAATAATAATACATCATTACATTACATTACATGTCATTTAGCAGACGCTTTTATCCAAAGCGACTTACAAAGGTGCATTTAAACATTTGGGTACAAATAAGAGCTACAAGTAAGTAAGAGCTTCAAGTAGAACAAACTATGTAGTGCTAGTCATAATTGCGATGTACAAGTTTTTTTTTTTGTCTTAGTCGAGGTAGAGTCGGAAGAAATGTGTTTTTAGTCGGCTTCGGAAGATGTGGAGGCTTTCAGCTGTCCGGATGTCGATGGGGAGATCGTTCCACCATTTGGGAGTGAGGACAGTGAACAGTCTCGAGTTCTGCGAGCCTCTGATCCTCTCAGTGAGGGGGCAGCGAGCCGGTTTGTCGATGCAGAGCGGAGTGGGCCGGCTGGGGTGTAGGTTTTGATCATGTCCTGGATGTAGGCTGGACCGGATCCGTTTGTAGCATGGAACGCAAGCACTAGAGTCTTGAAGCGAATGCAAGCAGCTACAGGAAGCCAGTGAAGGGAGCGGAGGAGGGGTGTAGTGTGGGAGAATTTTGGTAAGTTGAAGACCAGTCGAGCTGCTGCATTCTGGATGAGTTGCAGAGGTCGTATGGCGCATGCAGGAAGACCAGCCAGGAGGGAGTTGCAGTAATCCAAGCGTGAGATGACAAGAGCCTGGACCAGAACCTGTGCCGCCTTCTGGGTTAGAAGAGGCCGAATCCTTCGGATGTTGTGCAACATGTATCTGCAAGATCTAGCTGTTGCAGCAATGTTGGCAGTGAGGGAGAGATGGTCGTCAAGTGTCACACCCAGGTTCCTTGCGGTGTGAGAAGGAGTTACCACAGAGTTGTCGAGGGTGATGGTTAGATCTGTGGTGGGAGAGCCCTTTCCTGGGAGAAAAGAAATTCAGTCTTGTCGAGATTGAGTTTCAGGTGATGAATATAAGGTCTTTCTCCTCAAAATCTGTTTAAATAAATGATCTAATTTCTGACAATTGTATTGATTTATTCTGTGTAACTGAAACTTGGTTACATGAAGAAGATTACGTTAGTCTAAATGAGTCAACTCCACCCACTCATGCTAATACCCATATTCCTAGAAGCTCAGGCCAAGGAGGAGGTGTAGCAGCCATTTTTAATACTAGATTATTAATCAATCCCAAGCCCAAACCAGGATATTCATCATTTGAAAGCCTTATTCTTAATCTATCTCATCCTATTTGTAAATCACAGAAACCAATTATGATAGTCACAGTTTATCGTCCACCTGCACCTTATTCAGAGTTCCTATCAGAGTTCTCTGAGTTCTTATCTGAGTTAGTGCTTAAGACAGATCAAATCATAATTGTAGGGGATTTCAACATCCATGTAGATGTTGACCGTGATAGTCTTAGCTGCGCATTTAACATCATTTAACAGCTCTATATTAACTCAAATTAATCTATCCTTATTAACTGGATATGTGCCCCAAACGTTTAAAATAGCAGTTATTAAACCCCTTGTAGGAGCCATTTCTTTGTGTAGCTGCTGAACTACCAATTTATGCCGGCAGGTGGTGGGTGTGTTTGCTTTCTTATAAAGGTGGGAACTTTGTGTCACTGGGCAGGTGGTGCCGAACGGAAGAGCGCACAGTTTTTCAACCGCTTTAAGATATGTTTTTGGCAGGTGGTCTTCGTCACTGATTTATGCTGTTTGTTGGACTTGATCTTGCACCTTAAAATGTGAGAAATAAAAGGTTGCATATGAAGCAAAACAAGTGTGTGGACTGGACTTCATTGGACTTGCTGGTAAACGTATTCAGCGTGTTATTAAGTTTAGCCTGTCCGGCAGCCCCTCAGTTGCTTTAAGCTGGGGCTTCACCACTACACAAAGTTGAAAAACTGCTGAAGTCAGCGCAAAGAGTTTTGCCGTCAGGCGGCGTTGGATGTCGTGGACGACGAGTTGATGTGATCCTGGAAAGCGGATATCAAGGTACCTGAGAGAGCCCACCTATCGCATGCGATTGCCGCGAGAGAGGACACCGGGACACGCCAGCGTTAGGACACCGGACACGAGCCATAGGACACGCTATGTGGAGTAGGATTTGCCTGGATCTCACCAGTCAATGTGGATCGCCGGCTAATCTGAAACACCGGGTCACGCCAGCGTGAGGACAACGGGAGCCAATCTTCAAACGCCGGCGGCAAAGGAGTCATTCACCGGGATCATCAAGGCGCCCAACGTGGGAAACTATGAATAATCCCGCAGAGGCTGTTGCGCAATCAGCCAAAATGAACATTCATATTGACATTAATGCGCAAAAGGACAAGCCGAAACGTGTTGTAACTCTGATTGCTAAAGCCTTTGCTGAAAGGTTTGATAAGTTGCAAGCTACTAGGAAAGCTAAGCTAAATGAGGCAGGTAGCTTAAGAGAAAAAATTAAAGGGTTTATGCAAAGCAATGACAATGTAAAGGTTCAGCGTGCTCTTGATGATTTGGTCAAATTGTGTGATGAAACCAAAGGTGTTCATGGGTCTTTGATTGATATTTTGCCTGATGATGAAAAAGAAAAGCACAACAAAAATGATACCCAATGATGAATTTATTCCTCATGTGAAAAAATGGGTCTCCGGTGCTGAACAGACATTAAATGATGACGATGGTGTTGAGGATGATAAGGATGATGATAATGATGATGATGATGATGGTGTTGAGGATGATAACGATGATGATGTGAAACCAGAGGACAGTGTTTCAAATGTACCAAGCAAGCATTCAAGCAGAAAAGGCTCACACAGTGTAAACTCAAGCACTACTTCTGCGGCAAGAATTAAAGCGGAGGCCAAAAGAGCAGAGTTGCTTGCTCATGCTGCAGCTTTACAGAAAACGCAGGCTTTGGAGGAACAAGAGCAACAGCTTAAAGGGAAAAAGCAACAGCTGGAGCTGGAAGCAAAGCCAGCTGCATCTACTGCTAAATTAGCAGTGCTACAGGCTTTTGAGTCTCGAAGTGGTTCTAAAGCAGTATCAAATGCAATGAATTCCTATCTGGACAAGCACAAAAAGGCAACAGATTCTACAAGGCTCAACCCAATGGCAAAGGTGTACAAAGCAGCAACTCAGAGCAAACAGGAGGCAAAGGATTGGTCACTGCCAGCACATGATCTTCCACCAACTGCTACAATATCAGAGGAGGCTAGGCAGCCATGCACAGTGCGACTGGATGTATCATCACAGCCTATGGAACTTACACTTTTAAGCGCTCAGTTAACGGATGAGAGGCAATTTGGAAACATCTGTGCCATAATGGAAAGGCAGAATGAAATAACAGCAGCTCTTGTACATCAGCAACGCTTAATGTTACTGCCAGCACGTGACATTCCAATATTTAATGGGGATCCTCTTCAGTACATTTCCTTCAAGCGAGCCTTTGAGCAAGGAGTGGAGGAGAAGGTCAGCAAAGGGGATTGCTTGTACTATCTGGAGCAGTTCACCAGAGGGCAGCCAAGGGAACTGGTTCGAAGCTGCCAGCATATGGCTCCAGAGTACGACTTGGCTCAAGCAAAATGGCTGCTTCAAGAACACTTTGGCAATGAGTACAAGATCGCTACTGTATACGGGTTTTGGCTTGGCCTGCAATAAAAGCCACTACACCCCTTCTCAAAAAAGCGACCCTTGACCCAGATATTTTAGCTAATTACCGACCCATATCTAATCTTCCCTTTGTTTCTAAAATCTTAGAAAAGGCAGTTGCTAATCAATTATGTGAATATTTGCACATTAATGGCCTGTTTGAAGATTGTCAGTCAGGTTTTAGATTAAACCATAGCACAGAAACAGCACTAGTTAAAGTTAGTAATGAGCTTCTCTTGGCTTCAGATAATGGTTTAGTTTCTTTACTTGTCCTGTTCGATCTTAGTGCTGCATTTGACACCATTGATCATAATATTCTCCTGCAGAGATTGGAGCAGACTCTCTGCTCCAGAGGACAGGTGCTGCCCTCAGCTGGTTTTAATTCATACTTATCTGATAGATTCCAGTTTGTTCATGTTAATGATAAAGCCTCACTACACACAAAAGTTAATTGTGGAGTTCCACAAGGCTCAGTGCTTGGACCTATACTTTTTATCTTATATATGCTTCCTCTTGGGAACATTATTAGAAAGCACAACATACACTTTCATTGTTATGCAGATGACACACAGCTATATTTATCAATGAGGCCGGATGAAATAAATCAGGTTGTTCAACTACAGGAATGTCTCAGAGACATTAAGTCCTGGATGACCTGTAACTTTCTACTTTTAAACTCAGAAAAAACTGAGGTCATTATACTCAGCCATAACCACCTTAGAGAAAAACCTTCCAATCACATTGTCACTTTAGATGACATCACCCTGGCTTCCAGTTCCACTGTGAGGAACCTTGGAATTACTTTTGACCAGGAAATGTCATTTGATTCACACATAAAACTCATTTCCAGAACAGCCTTCTTCCACCTGCGGAACATTTTGAAAATTAGAAACATTCTGTCTTTACAGGATTCTGAAAAACTAGTTCATGCTTTTGTTACATCTAGATTAGATTACTGTAACTATTTTATCAGGATGTTCCTTTCCTTCCGTTCATTCAAAATGCTCCAGT
>NW_025321955.1:0-6933 GCF_019176455.1 Solea senegalensis | reverse complement strand
TGTGTGTGTGTGTGTGTGTGTCTGTGTGTGTGTGTGTGTCTAAAACGTTGGCATGAACAACAAAGTAAATTCCTTCTGTTGATCAGCACAAGTTCAAAGACTTGTTACAAAGAAGCAGCTTCACACATCAATCAACACTGAATCATATTAGTGTGTGTGTGTGTGTGTGTGTGTGTGTGTGGTCCCAAAAAACACAAACCTATCTTTGTGAGGACATTTTGTCTGGTCCTAAACTAAAGGTTTTTCAGGGTTAAGGTAAGGGTTAAAGTAAGGTAAAGGGTCCAGGGAATGACGTGTCCTCACTAAGTATTAAAACAAGTGTGTGTGTGTGTGCTTTCCAGGTATTACCCATGTTGTGGGGACCTAGATCTGAAAGGAAAGATATTTGCTGTTTAGGACCCTTCCTGAGGCAAGGAGGCAAGGACAGATGTTTAGGACCCTTCCTGAGGTAAGGAGGCAAGGACAGATGTTTAGGACCCTTCCTGAGGTAAGGAGGTAAGGACAGATGTTTAGGACCCTTCCTGAGGTAAGGAGGCAAGGACAGATGTTTAGGACCCTTCCTGAGGTAAGGAGGCAGGACAGATGTTTAGGACCCTTCCTGAGGGTAAGGAGGCAAGGACAGATGTTTAGGACCCTTCCTGAGGTAAGGAGGCAAGGACAGATGTTTAGGACCCTTCCTGAGGTAGGAGGCAGGACAGATGTTTAGGACCCTTCCTGAGGTAAGGAGGTAAGGACAGATGTTTAGGACCCTTCCTGAGGTAAGGAGGCAAGGACAGATGTTTAGGACCCTTCCTGAGGTAAGGAGGCAAGGACAGATGTTTAGGATGATAAAGTGTGATTTAAAGCTCTGGTGATAAATGAAGTCCACTCGTCATTTCCTCGTCTTGTGGATCATATTTCTGGTGTCCTCTAAAAGACGTCTCCTTGGTGACGCTGTAAATCCGTCTGTAAATGTCTGACTTTCACTGTTGCTCTTGTTCTTCATTCTCACTGAGGTTTTCTGTTTGTGTGAATCGTGTTTGAACTTCGACAGAACATTTCTCAGCCTGGGTTTGTTACTTTTGTATTTCCTTGTGTCTTCTTTACTTCCTGTCCTTGTCTTTTAACTCTGTGTGTCTGTCTCTCGTTGTCTTTCAGTATAAAGTCTGTTCTTTGGTTCTTCTGATGTTATTCCACCTTCAGCCTCAGCGTCCGTCCATTAACGTCCTGTTGTCTTCACACTCACAGCACTGTTGTCTTCAGCCTCAGCGTCCGTCCATTAACGTCCTGTTGTCTTCACACTCACAGCACTGTTGTCTTCAGCCTCAGCGTCCGTCCATTAACGTCCTGTTGTCATCACACTCAGCGTCCGTCCATTAACGTCCTGTTGTCATCACACTCACAGCACTGTTGTCTTCAGCCTCAGCGTCCGTCCATTAACGTCCTGTTGTCTTCACACTCACAGCACTGTTGTCTTCAGCCTCAGCGTCCGTCCATTAACGTCCTGTTGTCTTCAGCCTCAGGCTCAGGACAAAGTCATCACAGTGTAATATGCAGAGAACTTCCTGTCCTCCAGAGCGGAGGCAGAGCTGCAGTAATTACAGAGCAGAGAATCAGCGTCTGCTTCCTGTTCACCCTCTCATTTAACTAACAAAAAACTCAAAACAAAACAGGAAATGTACTCTGTGAAAACGATGAGGTCATAGCCACGCCCCTTTCTTTGTCTTTGTCTTGCATTGGTTTGATCTTTTTCACATCACCGATGCCTTGTCGTGTATATTCGTTGTGTACACAGCACACGTGCTCCACGTCTTCTTCTCCACTTGTTTCTGCAGCAGCAGCAGCAACAGCAGCAGCAGCAGCAGCAGCAGCAGCAGCAGCAGCAGCAGCAGCAGCGCCACATACAGGCTTGGTATGTGTACTGCAGCCTTTACACTCGTTCAGGTGGAAGAAACAACAACGAAATAAACAAAGAGAGAAGATTGTTGAGGGAAAGTTGTGTTTCTGTGTGAATGAAACCTGAATCAAAGTGTGCTGCCCCTTCCTCCTCCTCCTCCTCCTCCTCCTCTTCTTCTTCTTTCTTTGTCGATCGCTGTTTTCACCTGTTCCATTCAAGCAGCCTTTTGAATGTAAACCGTGTGAGCACAGAGGTCACAGAGGTCACAGAGGTCAGTGTGTGGTTTAAATCGCTGATGTTTGACTTCATCAGACGTTGACATAAAACCATGAGCTGATCCCACTGTTGTTTTCAGCTGTTTTCTGTTGTTTTCTGCTGTTTTCAGTTGTTTTCTGTCGTTTTCAGTTGTTTTCTGTCGTTTTCAGTTGTTTTCAGTTGTTTTCCTGTCGTTTTCAGTTGTTTTCTGCTTTTCTGTTGTTTTCAGTTTTCTGCTTTTTTCAGTGTTTTCTGTCGTTTTCAGTTGTTTTCTGCTTTTTCAGTTGTTTTCTGTCGTTTTCTGTGCGTTTTCTGCTTTCAGTCGTTTTCAGTTTTCTGCTGTTTTCTGTCGTTTTCTGTTTTCTCTTTTCAGTTTTTCTGCTGTTTTCTGTCATTTCTTTTTTTCTGCTGTTTTCAGTAGTTTTCTGCTTTTTTCAGTTGTTTTCAGTTGTTTTCTGTCGTTTTCAGTTTTCTGCTGTTTTCTGTCGTTTTCTGTCTTTTCTGTCTTTTTCAGCTGTTTTCTGTCTTTTTCAGTTGTTTTCTGTCGTTTTCAGCTGTTTTCTGTCGTTTTCAGTTGTTTTCTGTCATTTTATGCTGTTTTCTGCTTCCTCTCACACTCACTCACACACACTCACACACACTAATCCTTCATTAGAGCACAAGTGGAGGCCAAAGCCGTGAACAAGCACACACTCGTGCCACATTCATGTTAATCAGGATGAAGCTGGTTCAGGGTGAACTTTACACGGGTCAGTGAAACAAAGAAGAAGAAGAAGCTGAATAAAGTCAGGCTTTCATTAACTATTTCACACAGATGAGAGGAAATAAAACAGCAGGCAGAAGAAAACGACTAAAAAACACATTAGACACAAGTTTAATGGAGAGATTTCAGAGATGATGATGATTCACATTCTCTTCTCATCTCTTTTTATTCATTTAGGAAAATCATGTGTGCAGAAACAACTGAGAGGATTCTCCTCAACCAATAGAGACAACAGAAAAACTGCTGCTGCTGCTGTTTCCGTTTCTGCTGCTGCTGCTGCTGCGTCTCTCGTCTCCTTCAGACTATTATCAGCTGGATCAATAACTCTCCAGCATTGATCGCAGCTCATTCAAGGAAAGAACGACAATCTCACGTCTCCATGACCTTCACGAGCTTCATCCATTCATACTTTTCATTTACATAACAGCAGTTTTGTAAATGATGTTCACGTTTCGAGGGAAATAAAGGTCTGAGAGTGTGAGAGTCAGGACACACTGACCTGTTTGTCCCTCCTCACAGAGTCCACACAGGTTAACGAGTCCACAGACTAATAACAGACACAAGCAAACGTCCTGTTTGTTCCCAGGCTGCACCTCCTCTCCTCGTTCCCTCGCAAATTACAGTGGAGATACAGATCCAGATGTTACACGGACATTAAGTCCCTGCTGCTGTTCTGTCTTTATGTCCTCGTACATGTCCTGAACTGTTCACACAACAAACGCAGAGTCTGAGGAAACGTTTCACGCTTTCTCACGCTGCTGCTGCTGCTGCTGCTGCTGCTGCTGCTGCTGCTGATCAAATCACCACATCCACCTGAGAATGATTCCTCCATGATGAGCATAGAGCAGGTGGAGGAGACCAAACAAGAGACACTTTTATGTTAGTTAATGTGGTTTTAAGAGAGACACTGAAAGACTCGACTAAGAACACGTTCACGTCTTTATCTCACTGTGACGCAGACTTTTCCAACAGGAAACTGAAGTTTGTAAACCACTCACTCTCCCACACCAAAGCCCATAGAGAAAACCAGTGATTTTAGCTGCGGGTCCTCTGCTGCCTCGTGTGGTCACTTTGTGTCACTGAGTTAAGGCTAAATGAAATATTTTAAATTTGTTTTTAAAGAGCCTGAATGTTAACCGTGTGAATTTCTAGATGATTGGATTGAGACAAAGACGTTGTCATAGTTTCCCCCTCTGAAGGCAGCACATGGATCATTCTCAGAGAGACAGATCAGGTAACAGCTCACAAACGTCTGACACGAAATATTCCTCATCTGGATTAAACATGAGATTAAAGCTTCATGCCCCACAGACGCACATAAAAAAAAACAAAAATAAAAACTTTGCATAGAGACAGAGATTACAGAGATTTGTATCAGCGTCAACACAAAGAACACAATCTGCTTTTTCTTTGACCAACGCTGAGACATGAGACAGACATGAGACATGAGACACAGAGACAAAGAACAATGACATTCCTGACTGAAATGAAGAAGAGCTGCTGTGGAGAGACAAAGAGGAGGAGGAGGAGGAGGAGGAGGAGTTTCAGCTCAGTGTCTTTCAACAAACTGTGAGATTGTAAGCAAACAGAAAGTGGAGCGTGAGGAGTTAAAGGAACAGTGCGTAAGTCACATGTGTGAACATCATGTTTTCATCAACGTCAACATCTTCAGCCTGAAATCAGTGAGTCAGAGTTTAACTGCCCCCGCGCCCCTCTGGTGGAGGATGATGACGGATGTTTAACTACTTGGGATTATTTTTTTAATCCAGGGACAAAAAGTATTGAATAAATCTGTATCTACTGCCCTCTCTGGTCAAACACCAGCTACTGCATTCAGATTTTAACACTGGCTATTTTAGTCCACTCTTACATCATCAGCATGAGGCTCATTGTCCCAGACTCCTCCCCCTTTCTAACGAAGAGGCTCCTCCCCCTCTGGCATTTTTCTAAATCAGGCAGTGGGCGGAGTTAACTTCAGAAGAGGAGGTTTTAACTCGACTTATCATAATTGTGAAGATGTTATGCAATTATCAAATGTATAATATATAAATATAGGTTCTTATGCTTTTAATTCATATGTTAATGGTGTCCGACTTCACGTTAATGTTTAGTGTAAAAATAATAAAATAATAAAAATAAAAATAATGAAATACTTCTAGATTGAATTGAATTTATTTCTCCGAGTTCTTTTCTCTGGATGATGTAAAACCATGAAACTCCAGCTAAACAAGATGCCTCTGCTCTGGTGGAGGAGGAGGACCAAGGATAGGGATGGCGGAAGGTGTGTCTGTGTTTACACTCTGGATTAATGATGGCTGAGCCTCAGAGGAGGAGGAGTAGGAGGAGGAGGAGCCTCTGTGGCTGATGTTCTATTTCCAGTGAACATGATAAAGTCTGGTTCTGTGGCTGAGGCTCAGGTCGTCGTCCAGCTCTCGTTTCCTTCTATTCTCGTCCCTCTGGGCTCGATGTCGGCGTTTTCACCCCGTGCAGCTGAAAATAGTCCCACGTCTATTTTTCACTCCCACATTAACGTCTAACTTTCAGAATCAACACAGCTCTGCGGTGAGTGACGAGCAGGAAACAGAGAAAGTGAGACTCTGCAGTCAGAGCCACAATCACAGCGTCATGGCCGCCTCTCTGCACAGTGAGGAAACAGCATTAACAGCAGAACCGTCCTCTTTATTTGCTCTCACTGTTGCACAAATAACTCCTCACATGAGTTTGGAAGTGTGTCAGGACACAGGACACGTCCTCGTCCCTCCTCGTCCTCACGGTCAGAATTCAGATGTGACGTAAACAAACATTTACGACTGATTCACTGTGAGAGAAAGTCGTCGTGTCTGTGATCACACTCAATGCTGTCGCCACGGCAACAAAGCAGCAAAAACATGGAACTTCACTTCTGTTCTCTCTGACGTAAACGCAGTGACATCAGCGTCTGATTACGATGAATCTTTTCTGCTGAAGTTAAAGTTAGTGAAAGACGCTCAGAGCAACAACAACAACAACAACAACAACAACAGCGACTCACAGGAATTTAAAAAATGCACTTCTTTCTCTAATCTCGGACTCTTTACGGCGGGAAATAAACACCACGGAGACAAAAGAGGCCGGACGTGAGGACAAAGAGACGACTGTGTCGACGTTTAACGTCCTCATTCAGTCACTCGGTTCACTCTCTCACCAGGAGCGAGCGGCCGGGGTCAAACTCAGGAAAATCAGCTCCTGATCAAAGATCAATGATCTTTCTGATTTCTGATTTCAGAGTTAAATAAAGTTAAATAAAGTTAAAGTTAAATAAAGTTAAAGTTAATTAAAGTTAAAGTTAAAGTTAAATAAAGTTAAAGTTAAATAAAGTTAAAGTTAAAGTTAAATTTAAATAAAGTTAAAGTTAAATAAAGTTAAAGTTAAAGTTAAATAAAGTTAAAGTTAAATAAAGTTAAAGTTAAAGTTAAATTTAAATAAAGTTAAAGTTAAATAAAGTTAAAGTTAAAGTTAAATAAAGTTAAAGTTAAATAAAGTTAAAGTTAAATAAAGTAAAAGTAAAAGTTAAAGTTAAATAAAGTTAAAGTTAAAGTTAAAGTAAAAGTTAAATAAAGTTAAAGTTAAAGAAAGTTAAAGAAAGTTAAAGTTAAATAAAGTAAAAGTAAAAGTTAAAGTTAAATAAAGTTAAAGTTAAAGTTAAATAAAGTTAAAGTTAAAGTTAAATAAAGTTAAAGTTAAATAAAGTAAAGGTTAAAAGTTAAATAAATAAAGTTAAAGTTAAGTTAAAGTTAAAGTTAAAGTTAAATAAAGTTAAAGTTAAAGTTAAAGTTAAAAGTTAGCAAGTTAAAGTTAAAGTTAAAAGTTAAAGTAAAGTTAAAGTTAAAGTAAAGTTAAAGTTAAAGTTAAAGTTAAAGTTAAATAAAGTTAAAGTTAAAGAAGTTAAAGTTAAAGTAAAGTTAAAGTTAAGAAAATAAAGTTAAAGTTAAATTAAATTAAAAGTTAAAGTTAAAGCAAGTTAAAAGTTAAAGTTAAAGGTAAAGTAAAAGTTAAAGTT
>NW_025321954.1:5000-14531 GCF_019176455.1 Solea senegalensis | reverse complement strand
GTGTGTGTGTGCGTGCGTGCGTGCACACGTGTGTGTGCGTGTGTGTCTCTGCATGTCTTCAGCGGCTGCAGGTCAGACCAGAGTCAGACATTATAAACACAGAGGTGAGTGAACCTCAGTGTGGCCCTGACCTCACGCTCAGTGATTTTATCTCGCGGGGACACAGGAGCTGCTGGTCCTCTGCTGCCTCGTGTGGTCACTCTGTGTCACTGAAGTTAATCTGAACGATGGATTCACAAACTCATTCTCAGTTACAGATGGAGACAGCAGCGGATCAACAACTCCTGTGTGCTGTGAGAGTAACAAAGCGATACATATTTCAGTTTCTCGTAATCGTACGTGTTTGTGGATACAACTACAATTCACAAACACAGAGTTCCACCTGTAAAACAGGCCCATGAGTCTGCATGAAAATGCTCATAATCAACAAAGCCAACATTTTCCTCATGCTTTGCAGAAAACACCAGGACGTTTGTTTATTTTCTGCTGTGCAAAAAAACTCTGGAGCGAGTGCAGCACGAGCTGCGTCCAAGAGGAAACACACACACACACACACACACACATGATCTCACTGCTCTGCGTTATCTGGGATGTCAGTGAGTTATGAATCAGCTCATAAATCATCATTACCGCCTAATATCCTCACTCTCACCCTGACTCTGTCTGGATGAAACGCACAATCGTGTAACGCAAGCCGGAGAATGTGGGACCGTGGGGAGAGAGGGGGAGAGAGGGAGAGGGAGAGAGGAGAGACTGACTTAGTACTGTGAACATGAACTCTGTCTGCCTGGTGTCGCTACTGTCTCATCGCTGAATGTTGCTTCCCACTCGTGATTTATGGACATTTTTCTGAGGTGGATAGTGTGTGCGTGTGTGTAAAAAGCGTGTGTGTGTGCGTGTGTGTGTGTGTGTGTGTGTGTGTGTGTGTGGGAGCCTTTCAGTTTCTTCTATGAAGCCACTTTCAGGAAGTGAAGTGACTCCAGCTATGGTTTTAGCATTGCTTGTGAGTGCATATGGTGTGTGTGTGTGTGTGTGTGTGTGTGTGTGTGTGTGAGGGATATAAAGTAAGAGCAGGAATGTCTGTGTCTGCACATTGTTTGCATTCAGGGTACCAACCCTTTTCTGTTTTCCAGAAAAAGCTGTGACTCTTCCTCAAAGTGCAATCAAAAACAAACATGCAAACCTTTTATTTAACAAACAAAAGAGCTTTCAGGGTTTTTACTGATAAACTAATTGTGTTAAAAGACTTTAAACACTTCAGGAAACTGAAGTTTGTAAACCACTCACTCTCCCACACCAAAGCCCATAGAGAAAATCAGCGATTTTTAGCTTGCGGGGACACAGGAGCTGCTGGTCTACTGCTGCCTCATGTGGTCACTTTGTGTCACTGAGGTCAATCTGAACAAAGATTTTAAAATGCCAAATTAACAAAATAAGTCATTTGAACTTAGTGATGGAGGCAGCAGTGGATTAACAACGTCAGCTTCCAGTAATTTGGTATATATATATGTATATTACTTTGTCCTTTTGTTTCTTAAATTAAGATTGAAGTTATTTTAAAAAAAATTACAGATTTGAATTTTTATCGCATTTTTCTGGACATGGAGATTGTGTTTATTGCCGTAATAACCTGATACATATTATATTTACAATTATGAAGCTACATTTGTACAAATAAATGTGTAAATTAACTGCATGCACAAAAGATTGTGGGTAATTACGCTGCATTTTTACAGCATTTTTTGGGGAAGGTGACATTTTCTGCCGCTAGCGACAAATTAGTCAGTTTTTTGAAAAACAGTTGTGCAAACATACTGGCCTTTAAAGGGTTAAAATCTCAAGACACATTTTTAATATTTGATGTGTATATTTCAGGCTGAAGGCTTTGACTCATTTAAATTGGAAAAACATATGAATATATGATGTTTTACAGCAGTTTTTGGGAAGGTGACATTTTCTGTCACTAGGGACAAATTAGTAATTTAAAAAAAAAAAAGATCTGATACTGCAAAAAAAATAAAATAAATGTCTTTGCCAAATGCAATCAAATTCTCCTTGAAATGTATTCATGGGAATAATTGTCATTTCTTTAACAATAAATAAACAGTGGAGTTGTGTAAACATACTTGAAAGGGTTAAAATCTCAAAAATATAATTTAATACTGGATAAGTATATTTCAGGCTGAAGTAGCTCTCAAAAACATTCTCAAACAAATAAAGAAGAAATATGAATATCTCATATTTTTACAGCAGTTTTTGACAATTTTTGTCACAAGGAACAAATTGGTTAGGATATTTAAGGAGCTGTTAAGGGTTAATGTCACATGGACGTGTTCACAGTAGAAAAGTAGAATAAAAAAGACATGATTTCTGGCCCACTGTGCAGAATAGTTTTGGTTTCATGTGCTGAAGTTTTGAAACATCCTTGTTTTCTGACACCACCACCAGAGATGACTGGAACTGTGCTTGTGGTGTTCGACGTGTTGAAAAATTACAATTGACTCATTTAAGAGTTGCGTCTATTTGTGGACAAGAATGTCCCTCGCTGTGCACGGTTTTCATTGGAACGGCAGCAGTGGGACCAGAACCTGCTGCCAGGACCAGAAACCAGGACATTGTTCTGTGGGAAGACACTTTGTTACACTTTAGTTTATTCCTGTGTCATAGATTATATCACAATATCTTGTGGGCTGCCACAATTCTGCCAATAGAAAATACTTTTTTGAGAACGATTAGTTTTGATTAGATCAGTGTTTCCCAATCCTGATCCTCAGGGACCGTAATCCTGCTGCGTTTTAGATGTTGCCCTGATACACCACATGCTTGATGATGATCTGAACATGTGATCTCGCAAATGTCCCTCACACGACAGGAGAATCTGTTCAAATCAGGCTAAACTCAGGAGACACCCAACGTTTGTCGGAAGGACCGAAATCTGGCCAATTATTGGCAGACATCCGAAAAACCCCGAGATCTTAGAAACACATGGATTTCACGCAGCCAATCCAGCTACGTCGCAGATTATCACCGACAGATAATAAAACTATAAAACCAATGATGGAACGTTTATGAAATCAATCAGGTTTGATGGAGCAGGGAAACATCTAAAACATGGCACGGCAGTGAGTCCCTGAGGACCAGGATTGGGGAAACACTGGATTAGATGATTAGATGCTCCACACTTGAGGAATTATTCAATCTGACTTGACTTTAAAAACGTGGGAGATCACAGAAACCACAAACTTTGTACAATCTTTAATGTTTTAATCCTGAGAAAGCACAGATTAGATAATCCAGTCACCGGACCTCACACTTGGTGTTTTAAGTCTGTGAATTCCTCCCGCTGCAGGATAATCTGATTTGATAATCTGATCAAATCAGACTAAAATCTGAAGACACCCACGATTGGCTCATTCTGACGTTCATTCATTCAGAAGAACTCTAATTATTTTATTTAAAGAAAATGTGAATTTTGTGGACTTTTATATTCTCCAACATAAACAATTTAAAGGTTCAGTCTGTAATATTTTCCAGCAGAAATGTAATATTTCTTTTTTTATTACATTTCTATGCATTTATTATCATCTGAAAATGATGAATTATTATTTTTATTTTTCATTCAGTTACCTGTAGATGGCACTAAAACCTACACACTGGTCCTTTAATGTTTGGAGTAAATAAAGTTTGCAGACAGAGTAAATGTTGGCGTTATTATCTTTATTTACGCGTTTATTTGTCTTGTTATAATAACAATATCACGTGAGTGTATATTTCATTTCTGCAGAATCAAACTGTAATGACTCAATGTGTCTTTATAATCTGGATTATTATCATTTGCTGCTCTGAAAACGTTCTTTGTGAGTCCGACACAGTTTATCTCGTGTAAAAGTGCAGTAGCGTCAGTTTCTCTGCTTGTTGTCACCTGAGGTTTGACCTGATCATTTGTTTACAGAGAAATAAAGCGGCGGCTCAGATTATGATCAGAGCCGCTCCTGCGCTCCGTCTTTATCTTTTACTCTCAGAAACTTTCATTTTACTGCTGATGAAGCAAGAAAACTGAACAAATGTAGGTGATTTCCAACATTTTCAAATGCTTCTCAAACCCAGATCTAATATTCTCCAGAGCTCCATGACTGTGGGATCGTCAGGGTGTATCTGCATATTTACAGTGTGTGTGTGTGTGTGTGTGTGTGTGTCAAACACTACAGTGTGAGGTGACCTCATTCTGACTGTGAACCACCCACTGGGAATCCCCCAACTCACAACTGTTTGTTGCCTCTGCATCCACGCGCATGTGTGTGTGTGTGCGATTTGCTGAGGTCATGCTTGTTCTCAGGACGACAGCTCATCCTCAGCTGGGTGGTCCTGACAAACGATCAAACGATCAAACGATCAAACGATCAAACGATCAAACGTTCAAACGTTCAAACGTTCAAACGTTCAAAGCAAAGGTAGAAAAATCGGGCGAATGTTTCAAACCTGAGACTCAGACGATCACCTGTCTCTTTAAATCTTTGATTCAGACAAACAGTGATCACAAAGAGACACAAAACACACACAGACACAAGAAAGATGCAAAAAATGATCCAAGTGATACAAAACAACCATGAACCTTTAAAAATGACACAAAACAAGCTGCACAAAATAACCATAAAAGACACAAAACAACAACTAAACTGCAGAAAATTACTTTAAAACTAACAAAACTACTATAAAAATGCACAAAATATCACATAGGTATACAAAAAGCTAAACTGTGAAAATATGAATGAATATATGTATATATGAAAATACACAACATACACAAAACTACTAAAATGCAAAAAAAACACCATAAAAAGACACGAAACAACTAAGAAAATGAATATGATAAAATTTGTTAAAATGAATAAAATGACCCACAAAAGATGCAAAACTACTACAAAAATGCAAAAAATACCATGAAGTGACACATAACAACAATAAACCTTTAAAAAAGAATCCTAAAAAGCCATGAAACAACTACGAAAATGCGAAGAGACACAAAGAAACTACTAATCTGCATAAAATCATCATAAAGAGACACAAAACGCTGCAAATGAGACACAAAATGAAGAGAGAAGGAAACAAAATGCTCGACACGTGATGCAAAAAACACCACAAAAGAACTGCACACGTACGTATTCACATGAACACATGAACACAAAATGACTGAAAAAGAGAAACAAATGAACCTCAGATTTACACACAAAACAGACACACACAAATGCACAAAAGACACAAAAGTACAACAAAAAACACTGGAAATGGACAAAAAGACATCAAATCATCACGTGATCGTAAAGAAATGAACGTACAGTTCTTTCACTGCAGCTCTCATCTGTCTGTTTTTGTAATAATCTATAGATTTTGTACACACACACACACACACACACACACACACACACACACACACAGAGAAAACACCCACAATTCTCCCAGAGCAGTGAGGGCTACAGATCTTTTCCTGTCTGGTCACCAGAGCTGGTCAAGTGTTATTCTTGAACACAGATGAGTCACCGTGAACAGGAAGTGTGTGTGTGTGTGTGTGTGTGCGCGCGTGCGTGCGTGTGTGTGTGTGTGTGTGTGACAGAGAGAGATCAAATAAGCTGAATTTGTTTAAATAAACTCAAAGTTTTGATCTTGTATTCGTGATGTTGCCAGACCTCACAGCTGCAGCTACAGCATCTCTCTCTGTGTGTGTGTGTGTGTGTGTGTGTGTGTGTGTGTGTGTGTGTGTGTGTGTGTGTGTGTGCGTGTGTGTGTGTGTGTGTGTGTGTGTGTGTTTTGTGTTAACCCTCTTACTTTGAAGCTCTGGGAAAGAATCTGTTTCCTCCTGCACCTGCTGGACCAAACCTCCTCCTCCCTTCCTCCTCCCTCCTCTCCTCCTCCTGTGTCGCTGCTTTTGTCGAGTCATCATTCCGTCCAGTACGCAAAACACGAAGTTTGTAAACCGCCACTCTCTCACACCAAAGTCCAGAGAGGAAAATCAGTGGAGCTCACGGGGACACAGGAGCTGCTCCTCTGCTGCCTCGTGGTCACTGTGTCACTGACATGAAGTTAAACAAAGTCTTTCAAAGCCGGAAGTCACGATATAACTGATGTGAACTCAAAAATGACGTGAAAGTCACTGATTTCTCTGTGGGCTTTGGTGTGGGAGAGTGAGTGGTTTACAGTGGATCTGATCTGACACGCCTACGTATCTGACACCATGTAACCAGTACATCCTCTAAATGCCTTTAAGTCATAAATCTTATGAAAGAAAACGTGTGTGAGTCTTTTTCGAAGTGGGAAAGAAACGCGGATAAAAGACGTTCATTCACATTTTGATGTGATTCCATTGTTTCGCGGTAAATGAAGACGCTTGAAGTGTTTGATGAATGACATCAGCAGCGAAACATGACTTCATACTGCAGCAGGAAAACAAAGAAGAAGCGCCCGTCTGTCCCCCCGCGGTGGACAGCTACACCCTTCTGTCCTTTGTTGTCTCGGGGTCAGGTGATAACGATCTCAGTGTCTGGAGACCACACCCACAGTTTGATTTGATCAAAGACGTCGTTTCTCTTGTGTTTCGTCCATCGCACATGTGACTCTGATTATACGCCACACAACGCGTGTGTGTGTGTGTGTGTGTGTGTGTGTGTGTTTCTGCTGCCCGCACACACACACCCACACACACACACACACACACGGAGTCAGATAGAAGATGACGACAGGGCCGCTTCTATATGAGGGGCAGGCAGGAATCTGAAGGGGGCCAGCAACTTTTTATTTATTTTATAAAAATATAATATACATAATAATATTATATTATTATATTATAATGTTTTTTCTCTAAGTGTATATACTGCTTATGTTATATATCTATATATCATGAAACAAAGGAAATAGTCAAGATTAAGTACTGCCCTCTAGTGTTAGTATTGTGTACCCACACACAAAGACACACACACACACACAGGTGTTTTGAATAAAGATAATCAATATTAACATGAACTCACTGAAATGAAACAACAAAAAACAACAGAAGAATCTGAAATACAAAAAATACAATGTGAAAAATATCTGTGTATTTATACATTTACTAATACATGCCTTGAATGTTATTATTGTTTACCATTTTATTACTTAAACAATGGATTAGCAAATTAAGAAAACAAAGAACAGACACTTTTCTGGGAAAATGTGTTATTTTTAAACAAACATAAACATAAACATAGTAAACAAAGACAGAACAACCAAACTCAACAATAACATTTCTTTTTTCTTAAAAGCAGTATGTACTAATGTGCTTTAGAATTGTCTTCTATTTCTGTCTCTAATGTCTCTAATGTCTCTAGTGTTGTAAATTCACACCTTGGTGGACAATGAAGTTATTTTCTATTATTCTAAATAAAATAGAACCAAAATGTTCAGATTTCTATTTTTCTTTGTTTGAAAATATTAATTCTCCAATAAAATTAAAACGTAACAGTAAAGGTGCATTTCTGGAACGTGGACTGTTGACTCTATACTGCCCCCTAAACGACTTCCGCTGGTATTGCTTGTGTTTCATCCCCCGTGACAATGTGTACAATGACGGATGAAAAGGGACGCAATACCAGTGAAAGTCATGGGGGGGCAGTATAGAGTCAACAGTCAGTAGTTGACTAGTCGATTTGTCAAAAGTAGAACAATGAAGTCAAAATAAACGACAAACATTAATGGCAGAAGAACATTTAGGACTTTTTATGTTTTATTTATTTTAATGTGTGTTTGTTTTGTGTTTATTTGTGTAGTGTTTCTTTTATTGACTAATCACTGCTCCACTCACAAGCGCCTGTAAAATCTGACTTCACTGTTGCTACGACGACGCACGTTAATCCCACTGCGTGTCAGGTCAGAAACACACACACACACACACACACACAAAGAACAGTGACTCATCACTGCACGCAGACAAACACAACAATCAGTGACTAATAATATAAGCAAAAACACACGCTGCACACCACAGTATCTACTGTAACACAATGATGACACGTTTGAACTCACTGAAGTGAAACTCAGTCTGAGTGAACAACTTAACAAAATACTCACGCAACAAAATCAATGCCACGTTAAGTCGTAAAGTCATTTACTACTTTATTTTGAGCTTTGTGTTACTTTGTTAACAACCCAGTGATTTAACAACACACACACACACACACACACACACACACACAGGAGTTGTTGATCCACTGTTGCCTCCATCACTAAGTTCAAACGTCTTATTTTGTAACTTCAGTGTTGAAAATCTTGCATTTGGGTTAAACTCAGTGACACAAAGTGACCACACGAGGCAGCAGAGGACCAGCAGCTCCTGTGTCCCCGTGTGCTATAATCACTGATTTTCTCTCTGGGCTTTGGTGTGGGAGAGTGAGTGGTTTACTAACTTGACCTTTCAGTCAAATAAAGGGTCATCTAACAGTGAAAGAGATGGTAAATATAGTCTACAGTATAAAGTAGACTTGAGCTGATTTTATTAGACAAGCTTTTTACTAAAGGTCCAGTGTGTGGGAAATAGTGACATCTACTGGTGAAACTGCAGATCGCAGCATATGCAGGATGGTGTGTCAGGGAACTACAGTGGCCTTTAAATACAAGAGAAAAAGATGAAGACATGCACGATCCAGCTGGTTTGTCTGTTTGACTTCCTGTAGAAACATGGCGGCCCCTATAATAGAAGGCTCATACAAAAGGAAATAAAAAACAAATGATTATACTTATATATACATATACTGTATATGTATATATATATATATGTATATATGTATATATACTGACTTTCTTCCTATAAACCCTTGTGTCTGTGTATGTGATGACACCTCATATACCACCAAAAACCCAACTCTTCCACTTCAGCTGAGCAGAGAGTGAATCTGCTCGTAGTCGCCGTGGCACTGGTTGATGATGTCCTCAAGGAATTTTCTGTTGCATTGTGGGAAGTCGCTCATCAGTCTCCTCAAAACAAAGTCATAGTCAAGATACAACTCTGGAAGAAAAGAAAATATCCTTACCATATGTATACGTGTGTTTATACATATATATATATACGTACTGTATATATACGTGTGTTTATACGTATATATATATATACGTGTGTATATACATGTGTATATATACGTGTGTTTATACGTATATATATATATATACGTGTGTATATACATGTGTATATATACGTGTGTTTATACGTGTGTATCTAGTGTATATATACGTGTGTTTATACGTATATATATATATACGTGTGTATATACATGTGTATATATACGTGTGTTTATACGTGTGTATCTAGTGTATATATACGTGTGTATATACGTATATATGTATTAGTTAAACAATGGATCAGTAAAATTAAGAAAATAAAGAAGACATCTTGATTCAGAGAAATGATTTGTTTTGAAGTTGAAACAAAGACATAAAACAACCAAACTCAACAGAAATAGCAATTAAAAGCAGTATGTACCTGTAATTAGCTATTTTTGTGTATTTCTT
>NW_025321953.1:0-8748 GCF_019176455.1 Solea senegalensis | reverse complement strand
TGTTCACCCGTTCATCACATTGTTGGTATTAATCCACGCTATAGAACAGGCTCATTTCACCCGCTCATCCACATTTGGCAACGGACCAGCTATAGAACAGGCCATTATACGCTCATCCATTCATCCAATATTTGTATAATCGCTGGACCAGCTATAAGAACAGGCTCATTTACCCGTTCATCCATTCCCGCTGACCAGCTATAGAACAGGCTCATTGTTTCATCCATTCATTTGTGTATAATGTTCATTGTTCACCGTTCATCCATTCATCCACACATTTGTATCATCTATAGAACAGGCTCATTGTTTCATCCATTCACATTTGTATAATCGCTACCAGCTATAGAACAGGCTCATTGTTCACCCGTTCATCCATTCATCCACACATTGCTCATGAACAGGCTCATTGTTCATCCATTCATCCACACATTTGTATAATCGGACCAGCTATAGAACAGGCTCATTGTTCACCCGCTCATCCATTCATCCACACATTTGTATCGACCAGCCATATAGAACAGGCTCATTGTTCACCACATCCATTCATCCACACATTTGTATAATCACGGACCAGCTTATAGAACAGGCCAGGCATCATTTGTATAATCACCGGATAATCCATCATTCACACATTTGTATAATCGCTGGACCAGCTATAGAACAGGCTCATTGTTCACCCGTTCATCCATTCATCCACACATTTGTATAATCGCTGGACCAGCTATAGAACATTCGTGGGTGTGTGTGTGTGGATTTTAAAAAAATGCTTTGAATTAGTTTATTATTTATAGATTAATTTAAATTAAATTCAGTGACAAAAATCATCAACACAAACAAACATGACCTTTGACCTTCTTACATGATCTTTATTATGAATTACTTTTACTTCATCTATTCATGTTTTTATAAATGATTCACATTATATGTCATATTTCCATTAATGTTCACACACACACATACACACACACACACATGCATATTTCATTTTCAATGTAAATGATTAAGTTTATTTTCAAAAAGGTTTAAATATATTTGAATATTATTGACATAAAATGTTTGGATATAGTTTCTTTAAATTAATTTTTCTTAAATATCTTTAAAAATGTTTTATCATCATTATTATTATGAGAACGTTAACACATCATCCCCTCAGGCTCATTATACACTAGCGCCCCCTGACTGAGTCTGAATGCACTGCAGCAGCAGCAGCGGCAGCAGGAGGCCGCGGTGAGACGAGGCTGCGGCCGCTCAGAGAGCACCCTGGAGCGGCGAGGAGGAGTCGGAGGTCCCGGTGAACTGATCCCGGGTCTCCACACTCACACACTCACACACAGAAAGTCTGTTAAATTAGCATATATTTAAATACATTTGCGCGTCACCGTGCGTAAAAGTGACAGATATGTGACTTTGACTTTAGTAATAATTATAATTATAATTATAATAATGATGAATAACAAAAGTGAAGATAATTCAGTTGTTTTCCTTAAACGCGTCTTTATTACAACAGAACCAGCAACTGTGTGTGTGTGTGTGTGTCGGTCAGTGAAGAGTTAAGGGGAGGAGACACACACTGACACGCCTCATTGGGCAGATTATGTGCCGCAAACAAAAAGTGTGTGTCGGTGTGTGACAGTCAGAATCACAGCAGAGGAGCCATCTGCGCCTCCCTCTCTCCCTCTGTGTGTGTGTGTGCGCGTGTGTGTGTGTGTGTGTCGTTATTTATCAGGCTCTCTCTCCTCGCGCGCTCTCACTGCCGCTGTGTCGCGAGCAGCAGCTTCAGTGTGTGAAGACACTGAGGAAGAGGAGAGATGTTCTGACAGCAGCTCAGGAGCAGAGCTGGACTCTACCTCCACCTTCATCACCTCCATCACCTCCACACACACACACGCGGCCTCACTGTGTGTGTGTGTGTGTGTGTGTGTGTGTGTGTTTCCTGGCTGCAGGGTTTTTATCTTCAGCAGAAGAAGAAGATTCCGTTTGTGACTCATCACTGGATTATTGTTGCTGCTGCTTCTTCACACTCTTTCTGCTTCAGCTTCAGGTAGGTCTGCACAGGTGTGTGTGTGTGTGTGTGTGTGCGCGCGCGCGCACGCGTGCGTATTCAGCCTCAAACTCGTCCTGCAGAAAAGAAAAAGCCGAACCGATGCAGATGTTTCAGGAACTAAACCCGCAGATTTTAGGACATTAAAGCTTCGGCAGATGGATGAAGATCCCGCAGATCCCGCAGATCCCGCAGATCCGCAGATCCCGCAGATCCCGCAGATCCGCAGATCGCGCAGATCCCGCAGATTCCGCAGATTCCGCAGATCGCGTAGATCTGATGTTCTTCTTCTTAAAATTCGTGGATGTAAAAATGTTTCGCTCTTCACGGATTTTTGACCACGCGCACTCTCCGCCGCTGAGGAAAGGCTCACTCTTTACTCTTTCACTCTTTCACTCTTCACCCTTTCACACAGGGCGAGGAAACAAACTCCACATCTGATTGAAAAAAAAATTACAAATATATTCTTTGTTTTTTTAATGAAACAAAAAATATCAGAGGAAGAAAAAGAGGATCAATGATGAAGATCGGTGCTCATCATCTTCATCATATAAAAAAACGCTTTTTCATTTCAACGCAAACTGAATGATTCCAAACGTTTCTTTATTCTTTATTATATTTAATATTCACTTCAGTTCCAGTTATTTTTCTCTTCATGCCTAAAATAATTTAAAATAAACAATAAATATAAAAATAAAAAAAGAATTTTAGGCCTAAAATAAACAGAAAACATTGTAACGATTTTAAATGTTTTACATTTTAAATATAAATCATTTTAAATGATTTATATTTTAAATATAAATCATTTTAAATGGTTTATATTTAAAATGATTTATATTTTAAATATAAATCATTTTAAATGGTTTATATTTAAAATGATTTATGAAAAGATAAAAAAGATTTTTCTTCAGTTTCACTTTATTTTCTTGAAGAAATTCATCTTTTTTGCGCGTGTTTCAGATTTGACTCGTGAACATGATTCTTTCATTTTGTCTTTGAATGATTTTTACTCCTTTCTCTGGTGATTTACGGCTGCACGTGCGTGTGTGTGTGTGTGAACACAGAGAAAGGGAATAATGAAGTGTTGGTGCTGCTTTAATCACAGTCTCACAGGGAAAGTGGTGGATTATGGTAATGAGGTGACATACGCTGCTGCACGCGCGCACACACGCACACACACACACACACACACTGATCTAAAGGCAAATTCACCTCTGTCCTGTTTCTTCTCATTAAACAAAAACTCCTACATTACATTTAATCATTTAAAAAATGTAATAAATAATAAGTAAAATCTTAGATTAATCAGCATCAGCATATAATCTAAATATATAATCCGTATAAAATCATCCCGCGGGAAAACGCGGGACACACACACACGCATCTTTGACAGAGGCCTGATCATCATCATCATCATCATCATCTTCATCGTCATAACGTTAATGATAATAAAAACAAAAAGGTTTATTCAGTTAATAACACTAATCATGATATTATTATTATTATAAGTTTTATTATAATTATTATTATAATAAAACTAAGAATAATAATTATGATAATTGTGTATCATAATCAGCTGAATGTGAATTCACATCATGAATTTATTACAAACTGAGAGGAAAAAAGAGCGCGCGCTCACTGACAACGACAGCTGCTGTTCTCACACACACACACACACACACACACACACTGCGCGTGTGCGGACATACATTTATAATAAAGAATAAATAACAACAATAATGATGTATATAAATGTATTATTTTATTTGAACATTATCAAATTACATTTACATATGTTTAACTGTCTCTGTTTCTCAGTCTCTGTGTGTCTTTGTCTGTGTCTCTGAGTCTCTGAGTCTTTGTGTCTCTGTGTCTCTGAGTCTCTGTGTGTCTGTGTCTCTGAGTCTCTGTGTCTCTGAGTCTCTGAGTCTCTGAGTCTCTGTATGTGTGTCTGAGTCTCTGAGTCTCTGTGTCTCTTAGTGTCTCTGAGTCTCTGTGTCTCTGAGACTCTGTGTCTCT
The DNA here is from genome assembly GCF_019176455.1 of Solea senegalensis. NCBI lineage: Eukaryota > Metazoa > Chordata > Actinopteri > Pleuronectiformes > Soleidae > Solea > Solea senegalensis. The sequence continues at coordinate 4,688 of NW_025321953.1, read as the reverse complement.
GAACTGTCTCTCTGTGTCTCTGTGTCCTGTGTCTCTGTCTGTGTGTCTGAGTCTCTGTTTCTCTAAGTCTCTGTCTGTGTCTGTGTCTCTGTCTCTGTGTGTCTTTGTCTCTGAGTCTCTGAGTCTGTGTCTCTGTGTCTCTGAGTCTCTGTGTCCTGTGTCTCTGAGTCTCTGTGTCTCTGTATCTCTGCTGTCTCTGTCTCTGAGTCTCTGTGTCTGTGTCTCTGTGTCTCTGAGTCTCTGTGTCTCTGAGACTCTGTGTCTCTGAGACTCTGAGTCTCTGAGTCTCTGTGTCTCTGTGTCTCTGTGTCTCTGTCTGTGTGTCTGAGTCTCTGTTTCTAAGTCTCTGTCTGTGTCTGTGTCTCTCTGTCCTGTCTCTGTGTCTCTGTGTCTCTGGGTCTCTGAGTCTCTGAGTCTCTGTCTCTGTGTCTCTGTCTCTGTCTGTGAGTCTCTGTGTCTGTGTCTGTGTCTTTGACTGTGACTCTGACTGTGTCTCTTTGTCTCTGCAGCTTCATCATCATCATCGTCATCAGTGAAGATGGAGGAGTCAAGCTCTCAGAAGTTATTATGGGATGGCGACGCTAAGGCGGTGCAGCAGTGTCTCACAGACATCTTCACCAGTGTCTTCACCACCTGTGACGTCCCTGAAAACGCCATCTTTGGTCCATGTGTCCTCAGTCACACGTCTCTGTACGACAGCATCGCCTTCATCGCCCTGAAGGCCACGGACAAACGCACGGCGCCATACGTCTTCAGAGTGAGTATATACGTCCACATACGTCCACATATGTCCATAAGACCGGTACCCCGTGTGCAAAAGACATCATGGTCGCAAGTCCGACTCCACCCCTGGTTGATTGTACTCAATGCCATTGCTTACACACAGATGTAATGTGATGTAATAAAGACGAGATCATGTGTAGAGATCGAGCGCTGTCGCTGTTTTTCTTTTGCATTATTTTAGTTTTAAAGAAAATGTCCTCTTGTGTCTCAGGTGGACACGTCGGCGACAAACAGCACGTCCGAGGGTCTGATGTGGCTGCGGCTCGTCCAGTCGGCCCGCGACAGAGAGGAGCAGAACCTGGAGGCGTACGTGAAGAACGGACAACTCTTCTACCGCTCGCTGCGGCGCATCGAGAAGGACGAGGAGCTGCTGGTGTGGTACGGCAAAGACCTGGTGGACCTGCTGCTGCTCAGCCCCAGCAGAGCTCCAGCCAAGACCAAAGGTGAGTGCGGCCTCCAAGGAGCTCCGTGCTAACGTCTCACGTCATGTTCACTGGGTTGTCTCTAATTTCCCATATTTCCTTCCAGGTTCCTCTCACCACTCGTGTCCCGACTGCAGCCAAAAGTTCCAGTTCGAGTTCCCGTTCCTGGCCCATCTGCGGTTCCGTTGCACCAAGAGACTGCAGAACATCACAGGTGGCGACGAAGAGTCGAGCAAAGAGGGCGGCGGCGAGCGAGCGAACACCACCCCAACCAGGAACACTGTGAAGATGAGCCGATCCGAGGGCTTCAGTGCCAACCAGGACACCAACAAACCCTCCACAGACTTTCACAACCTGGCCCGGGACCTGGAGAACAACCGGACCAGCCCGCCCAGCGACAAGGAGGCGGAGATCTGCAGCGAGAGTTCAAGGAAGAGGAAGTTGGTGGAGGCGGAGGAGAGCCGAGGATCCGGCCTCACTCAGACCAAGTCTAAAGACGAGCTGGCGACGTCAGCTCAGAACTACAGAGGCGTTTACGGTCTGGACGACAACCGCAGGTCCTTCTCTCCACCGCGCTCCACCGAGCCCGGGGAGGGAAAATGCAGCGCCTTCACCGAGGTCAAGAAGAACGGAAAACATCACAGCAAAAACCTCCAGAGCGCCAACTCTGAAAACAAAGACGGCGGTCGACCCAGCAGCAACCCGGCAGAGAAGCACCTGAACACGCGACAGGTTCTGTCCGAGACGCAGCCGGCACAGACCTCGCCCATGGGCAGCGCCTTCACCTCAGTCAGCCAGCAGGGCGGTGGCAGCGGCGCAGAGAGGAAGAGCGCCTTCAGTCAACCGTCTCGCACGTCCTTCTCCCAGATCTCACAGCTGGTGATGCCGCCCAAGCTGCTGGACTGTCACCCGGCGGTGGGCGACACCATCTCCTCCTCCAGACTCTACCAGGCTGACCACCTCGCTGCCAAACTGCAGAGCGCCGAACTGGGCGCCAACTGCCCAGTGCCGGGCGGCATGGCCAAGCAGAACCCCTTCGTCTACGCCACCACCTTCTGGCCCAAGAACTCGGGAGCCATCCAGCTCCAGATGCCGTCGGCGCTCACGCTGCTGCCGCCCTCATTCACCTCGCTCTGCCTGCCGGCGCAGAACTGGTGCGCCAAGTGCAACGCCTCCTTCAGGATGACCTCGGACTTGGTTTACCACATGAGGTCTCACCACAAGAAAGAGTACGCCATGGAGCCGCTGTGCAAGCGCCGACGCGAGGAGAAGCTCAAGTGTCCCATCTGCAACGAGTCCTTCAGGGAGCGGCATCACCTGTCACGTCACATGACCTCCCATAACTGACTCAGACTGGAGGTGGGCGGAGCTTACACACAGACTGTTTTTCACTCCTGATCCCTGTTTCTTCTTCTTCTTCTTCTTCTTCTTCTCCTTCTTCTTCTTGTGTATGAAATCACGCTGTGAAAATGAATCTATTTATGAACGTGTGAACACGGAGGAGATTTAAATATATGTAAATGTCTTTTATATCATATAAATGACGTGTTCTTCACGAGCTTTTCAATGTCAACGACAATAAAAACATGAATAATTATTATGATAATTATATTTCAGAGTGCATGTAATAATATTGAAATGATTTTAAGATTACAGTGTAAATAAATAACTGCTTTATTTTGTGTCCGTGGGGAATATTTCAGAATATTTCAGAATATTTCAGTGTTTCTTCCCTTAAAAGTCGATTGACAATAAAATGACTTTATTTTCAGATGCAGTCGTCAGCCGTGTGTCTCCTGTTCTTATTTGGACTTCAGTGAATTAGATTATGATAAAGAATTCAATATAAAACAAGTACAATTCATTTTGTTTTTGAAATAAAACTTTATTTTGAAAAGTCTGACGATAGTTTAGCATAAATATGATCATCGCTTCATTTCTTTATTGTTTGTTAAATGTTGAACTGTTCTCGTGTGTAATGAGAAAATAAGATTTTTATATTTATATCACATTTTAATCCACTTTCCTGTGTTTTTCAGAATTAAGATTTTACTAATGTGAGAAAGTGACGCTTTATTCAACCTGAATTCCAGTTTTTGTGTGAAATGCAAAAATGATGTTGGTAAAATAAAGAGAAAATAAAACACGCCTGCGTTTCCACCTTTTGATTATTGTTATTTAGTTTTAATTTTACTGTGTTTTTATTTATATAATAAAAAAAAGTGATAAAAAGATAAATGGTTTTATATGAACACACACACACACACTCACACTCATTCAGGAAAAGATCATATTTAGTTTTCATTAATTATTCATAAAGACCGGACTGAACTGTTACTTGTATTGTTACTATGATAATAATAATAATGATAATAATTAAATAATAATAATAATAATAATAATAATATTAATGATAATGATAATGATAATGATAATAATGATAATGATAATAATATGAATGATAATAATAATAATAATAATTAAATAATAATAATAATAATAATAATATTAATGATAATAATATTAATGATATTAATGATAATGATAATAATAATAACAATAATGATGATAATAATTAAATAATAATATTAATTATAATAATAATAATGATAATGATATGAATGATAATGATAATAATAATAAAAACGATAATAATGAAAATAATTAAATAATAATAATGATAATGATGATAATGAAAATAATACTAATGATAATACTAATGATAAATGGTAATAATAATAATAATGATGATAATAACGATAATAATGAAAACAATAAAATAATAATAATAATAATAATAATGACAAGTATAATAATAGTAAAATAATTAATAATATTCGTAATATCAGCCACATCTTTTAAATGTGTTGTCTTTCATTAATAGCTCATTTATATGTTTTTATAAAGATGTGACTCAGAGATGATTATTTACAGATGACATCATGATTACGTGAAACAGGAGAAATAAAAGACGCGCGTGAAAGAAAAGCGTTCTGACAGAAGCGGAGGAGGAAGAATGGAAGATGGTACAACATCGCCACCATGTGGTCAAAATATAAAAACCACAGTGCGGTTCAGTCATGACATGATAAATGTGCTGTGAGCGCCCTCTGCAGGTGGAACCAGGCTGACGCAAGTGAACACTCAGTGAAACGAAAGCGAGAAACTCAGAGAAAACGAAGTGACGTCACATGATCACCCCCACACACACACTGCTGCCTCCATCACTAAGTTCCAATGTCTTATTTTGTCTCTTCAGTGTTCAGAAGTGACCACACGAGGCAGCAGAGGACCAGCAGCAGCAGGAGCAGCTGTGTGTGTGTGTGTGTGTGTGTGAGAGTGACAGTCAGTTAACCTGTTTAACCTGTTAACTAAGTTAACCTGGCTGCTTGTTATCCTTGTGTAAGTCAGGTGTAACGTATAGATCTGTTCACAAACACACTTTAGTGCCTGCTGCTGTTGTATCGTTAGGGGACATTGTCC
>NW_025321952.1:0-9731 GCF_019176455.1 Solea senegalensis | reverse complement strand
GAGATAAGGATTTTTCTGATATTTTTCATTTTTCCACTGTCACATAACATAAACCTCACAAATAAAGTTGAAATCTTATAAGATATACTTCTGTCCCCTCAGTGTTTGATTTAGCAAATATTTCACTGTTCGGATGTGTTTTTCTATTTGTGTCTGTTTTTGTGCACATTCAGCAGGGAATACGGCTGTTTTCTGATTTTTTTCATTCTTCTAATGTCCCATAACATAAACCTCACAAGTAAAGTCAAAATCTTATAAGATATAGTTATATATCCTCAGTGTTTAATTTTGCAATAATTTCACTGTTTGGATGTGTTTTTCTATTTGTGTCTGTTTTTGTGCACATTCAGCAGGGATACTGCTGTTTTCTGATTTTTTTCATTCTCCTAATGTCCCATAACATAAACCTCACAAATAAAGTTAAAATCTTATAAGATATAGTTATATACCCTCAGTCTTGGATTTTGCAAAGATTTCACTGTTCGGATGTGTTTTTCTATTTGTGTCTGTTTTTGTGCGCATTCAGCAGGGATAGGGCTGTTTTCTCATTTTTTTCAATTTTCTACTGTCCCATAACAAAAAACCTCACAAATAAAGTTAAAATCTATAAGATATAGTTATATACCCTGAGTGTTTTGATTCAGGAGAGATAAGGATTTTTCTGATATTTTTCATTTTCCTACTGTCCCATAACATAAACCTCACAAATGAAGTTAAAATCTTATAAGATATAGTTATATACCATCAGTGTTTGATTTTGCAAAGGTTCACTGTTTGGATGTGTTTTCTATCTGTGTCTGTTTTTGTGCATTCAGCAGGAATCTTTTGACTGTTTTCTGATTTTTTTTTTCATTCTTCTAATGTCCCATAACATAAACCTCTGGAAATGAAGTTAAAATCTTATAAGATATAGTTATATACCCTCAATGTTTGATTTTTGCAATGATTTCACTGTTTTAAATGTGTTTTTCTATTTTCTCTGTTTTGTGCGCATTCAGCAGGGGATATGGCTGTTTCTGATTTTTTTCATTTTCTACTGTCCCATAACAAACCTCACAAATAAAATCTTATAAGATATACTTCTGTACCCTCAGTGTTTGATTTTGCAAAGATTTCACTGTTTGGATGTGTTTTTCTATTTGTGTCTGTTTTTGTGCACATTCAGCAGGGATAGGGCTGTTTTCTCATTTTTTTCAATTTTCTACTGTCCCATAACAAAAAACCTCACAAATAAAGTTAAAATCTATAAGATATAGTTATATACCCTGAGTGTTTTGATTCAGGAGAGATAAGGATTTTTCTGATATTTTTCATTTTCCTACTGTCCCATAACATAAACCTCACAAATGAAGTTAAAATCTTATAAGATATAGTTATATACCCTCAGTGTTTGAATTTGCAAAGATTTCACTGTTCGGATGTGTTTTTCTATCTGTATCTGTTTTTGTGCACATTCAGCTGAGATAAGGATTTTTCTGATATTTTTCATTTTTCCACTGTCCCATAACATCAACCTCACAAATAAAGTTGAAATCTTATAAGATATACTTCTGTCCCCTCAGTGTTTGATTTTGCAAAGATTTCACTGTTCGGATGTGTTTTTCTATTTGTGTCTGTTTTTGTGCACATTCAGCAGGGATACGGCTGTTTTCTGATTTTTTTTCATTTTCTAATGTCCCATAACATAAACCTCACAAATAAAGTTAAAATCTTATGAGATATAGTTATATACCCTCAGTCTATGATTTTTCTAAGATTTCACTGTTCGGATGTGTTTTTCTATTTGTGTCTGTTTTTGTGCACATTCAGCTGAGATAAGGATTTTTCGGATATTTTTCTACTGTCCCATAACATAAACCTCACAAATAAAGTTAAAATCTTATAAGATATACTTCTGTACACTCAGTGTTTGATTTTGCAATGATTTCACTGTTTGGATGTGTTTTTCTATTTGTGTCTGTTTTTGTGCACATTCAGCAGGGATAGGGCTGTTTTCTCATTTTTTTTCAATTTTCTACTGTCCCATAACAAAAAACCTCACAAATAAAGTTAAAATCTATAAGATATAGTTATATACCCTCAGTGTTTTGATTCAGCAGAGATAAGGATTTTTCTGATATTTTTCATTTTCCTACTGTCCCATAACATAAACCTCATAAATAAAGTTAACATCTTATAAGATATACTTCTGTACCCTCAGTGTTTAATTGTGCAATGATTTCACTGTTTGCATGTGTTTTTCTATCTGTGTCTGTTTTTGTGCACATTCAGCAGGGATACGGCTGTTTTCGGATATTTTTCTACTGTCCCATAACATAAACCTCACAAATAAAGTTAAAATCTTATAAGATATACTCCTGTACCCTCAGTGTTTGATTTTGCAATGATTTCACTGTTTGCATGTGTTTTTCTATCTGTGTCTGTTTTTGTGCACATTCAGCTGAGATAAGGATTTTTCGGATATTTTTCTACTGTCCCATAACATAAACCTCACAAATAAAGTTAAAATTTTATAAGATATAGTTATATACCCTCAGTGTTTGATTTTGCAAAGATTTCACTGTTCGGATGTGTTTTTCTATCTGTATCTGTATTTGTGCACATTCAGCTGAGATAAGGATTTTCCTGTTTTTTTTTTCATTCTTCTACTGTCCCATAACATAAACCTCGCAAATAAGTTAAAATCTTATAAGATATAGTTATATACCCTCAGTGTTTGATTTTGCAAAGATTTCACTGTTCGGATGTGTTTTTCTATTTGTGTCTGTTTTTGTGCGCATTCAGCAAGGATACGGCTGTTTTCAGATATTTTTCATATTCCTACTGTCCCATAACATAAACCTCACAAATGAAGTTAAAATCTTATAAAATATAGTGATATATCCTCAGTGTTTAATTTTGCAATGATTTCACTGTTTGCATGTGTTTTTCTCTCTGTATCTGTATTTGTGCACATTCAGCTGAGATAAGGATTTTTCTGATATGTTTCATTTTTCCACTGTCCCATAACATAAACCTCACAAATAAAGTTAAATCTTATGAGATATAGTTATATACCTTCAGTGTTTGATTTTGCAATGATTTCACTGTTTGCATGTGTTTTTCTATCTGTGTCTGTTTTTGTGCACATTCAGCTGAGATAAGGATTTTTCGGATATTTTTCTACTGTCCCATAACATAAACCTCACAAATAAAGTTAAAATCTTATAAGATATACTTCTGTACACTCAGTGTTTGATTTTGCAATGATTTCACTGTTTGGATGTGTTTTTCTATTTGTGTCTGTTTTTGTGCGCATTCAGCAGGGATAGGGCTGTTTTCTCATTTTTTTTCAATTTTCCACTGTCCCATAACAAAAAACCTCACAAATAAAGTTAAAATCTATAAGATATAGTTATATTCCCTCAGTGTTTTGATTCAGGAGAGATAAGGATTTTTCTGATATTTTTCATTTTCCTACTGTCCCATAACATAAACCTCATAAATAAAGTTAACATCTTATAAGATATACTTCTGTACCCTCAGTGTTTGATTTTGCAATGATTTCACTGTTTGCATGTGTTTTTCTATCTGTGTCTGTTTTTGTGCACAATCAGCTGAGATAAGGATTTTTCTGATATTTTTCATTTTTCCACTGTCCCATAACATAAACCTCACAAATACATTTAAAATCTTATAAGATATACTTCTGTACCCTCAGTGTTTGATTTTGCAAAGATTTCACTGTTTGGATGTGTTTTTCTATTTGTGTCTGTTTTTGTGCACATTCAGCAGGGATACGGCTGTTTTCTGATTTTTTTCATTCTCCTAATGTCCCATAACATAAACCTCACAAATAAAGTTAAAATCTTATAAGATATAGTTATATACCCTCAGTGTTTGATTTTGCAATGATTTCACTGTTTTTAAATGTGTTTTTCTATTTTTCTCTGTTTTTGTGCGCATTCATATCCCTATATGGCTGTTTTCTGATTTTTTTTTCATTTTTCTACTGTCCCATAACATAAACCTCACAAATAAAGTTAAAATCTTATAAGATATACTTCTGTACCCTCAATGTTTGATTTTGCAAAGATTTCACTGTTTGGATGTGTTTTTCTATTTGTGTCTGTTTTTGTGCGCATTCAGCAGGGATAGGGCTGTTTTCTCATTTTTTTCAATTTTCTACTGTCCCATAACAAAAAACCTCACAAATAAAGTTAAAATCTATAAGATATAGTTATATACCCTCAGTGTTTTGATTCAGCAGAGATAAGGATTTTTCTGATATTTTTCATTTTCCTACTGTCCCATAACATAAACATCATAAATAAAGTTAACATCTTATAAGATATACTTCTGTACCCTCAGTGTTTAATTGTGCAATGATTTCACTGTTTGCATGTGTTTTTCTATCTGTGTCAGTATTTGTGCACATTCAGCTGAGATAAGGATTTTTCGGATATTTTTCTACTGTCCCATAACATAAACCTCACAAATGAAGTTAAAATCTTATAAGATATACTTCTGTACCCTCAATGTTTGATTTTGCAAAGATTTCACTGTTTGGATGTGTTTTTCTATTTGTGTCTGTTTTTGTGCACATTCAGCAGGGATACGGCTGTTTTCTGATTTTTTTTTTCATTCTTCTAATGTCCCATAACATAAACCTCACAAATAAAGTTAAAATCTTATAAGATATAGTTATATACCCTCAGTCTTTGATTTTGCAAAGATTTCACTGTTCGGATGTGTATTTCTATTTGTGTCTGTTTTTGTGCACATTCAGCAGGGATACGGCTGTTTTCTAATTTTTTTCAATTTTCTACTGTCCCATAACATAAACCTCACAAATAAAGTTAAAATCTTATAAGATATACTTCTGTACCCTCAGTGTTTGATTTTGCAAAGATTTCACTGTTTGGATGTGTTTTTCTATTTGTGTCTGTTTTTGTGCACATTCAGCAGGGATACGGCTGTTTTCTGATTTTTTTTTTCATTCTTCTAATGTCCCATAACATAAACCTCACAAATAAAGTTAAAATCTTATAAGATATAGTTATATACCCTCAGTCTTTGATTTTGCAAAGATTTCACTCTTTGCATGTGTTTTTCTATCTGTATCTGTTTTGTGCACATTCAGCTGAGATAAGGATTTTTCTGATATTTTTCTTATTTTTCCCGTCACATAACATAAACCTAACAAATAAAGTTGAAATCTTATAAGATATACTTCTGTCCCCTCAGTGTTTGATTTTGCAAAGATTAATTGTTCGATGTGTTTTTATACGTTGTTTTCGATTTTTCATTCTTCTAATGTTCCATGTGTCAAACCTTACAAATAAAAGTAAAATCTTATAAGATAGTAGTTATATACCCTCAGTGTTTGATTTTGCAAAGATTTCACTGTTTGCATGTGTTTTTCTATCTGTTTCTGTTTTTGTGCACAATCAGCTGAGATAAGGATTTTTCTGATATTTTTCATTTTTCCACTGTCCCATAACATAAACCTCACAAATAAAGTCAAAATCTTATAAGATATACTTCTGTACACTGAGTGTTTGACTTTGCAATGATTTCACTGTTTGGATGTGTTTTTCTATTTGTCTCTGTTTTTGTGTGCATTCAGCAGGGATATGGCTGTTTTCTGATTTTTTTTCATTCTTCTAATGTCCCATAACATAAACCTCACAAATAAAGTTAAAATCTCATAAGATATAGTTATATACCCTCAGTCTTTGATTTTGCAAAGATTTCACTGTTTGCATGTGTTTTTCTATCTGTGTCTGTTTTTGTGCACATTCAGCTGAGATAAGGATTTTTCTGATATCTTTCATTTTTCCACTGTCCCATAACATAAACCTCAAAAATAAAGTTAAAATCTTATGAGATATATTTATATACCTTCAGTGTTTGATTTTGCAATGATTTCACTGTTTCAGCATGTGTTTTTCTATTTGTGTTCGTTTTGGTGCACATTCAGTGGATACAATGGCTGTTTTCGATTTTTCATTCTTCTAATGTCCCATAACATAAACCTCAAAAATAAAGTTAAAATCTTATGAGATATAGTTATATACCTCAGTGTTTCCTTCTTGATTCACAGGAGATAAGGATTTTTTCTGATATTTTTCATTTTCCTACTGTCCCATAACATAAACTCCTCATAAATAGTTAATATCTTATAAGATATACTTCTTGCAATTTCAGTGTTTGATTTTGCAATGATTTCACTGTTTGCATGTGTTTTTCTATCTGTGTCTGTTTTAGCACAATCAGCTGAGATAAGGATTTTTCTGATATTTTCTATTTTTCCACTGTCACATAACATAAACCTCTACAAATAAAGTTGAAATCTTATAAGATATACCTCTGTCCCCTCAGTGTTTGATTTTTGCAATGATTTCACTGTTTGATGTCATTTCTATTTGTGTTCGTTTTGTGCTTATCTGAAGCAAGGATACGGTTGTTTTCTCTGATTTTTTCATTCTTCTAATGTCCTTATAACATAAACTCCTCACAAATAAAGTTAAAATCTTATAAGATATAGTTATATACCCTCAGTGTTTGATTTTGCAATGATTTCCTGTTTTTAAATGTGTTTTTTCTATTTGTGTCTGTTTTGTGCACATTCCAAGTTACTGCCGTTTTCGATTTTTCTCTTACTTACTATCCCATAACATAAACTCCTCACAAAAAAGTTAAAATCTGATGAGTTATAGTTATATACCTTCAGTGTTTGATTTTTGCAATAATTTCACTGTTTGCATGTTTTTCAAGCGCCTGTTTTGTGCACATTCAGCTGGATATAAGTATTTTTCTCTGATATTTTTTCATTTTTCTACTGTCCTGATGACATAAACCTCATTAAAATAAAGTTGAAATCTTAAGACATACTTCTGTACCCTCAGTCTATGATTTTGGCAAAGATTTCACTCACTGGATGTGTTTTTATACGGTTGTTTTCTTGATTTTTCATTCTTCTATCAAATCCATAACATAAACCTCACAAATAAAGTTAAAATCTTATAAGATATAGTTATATACCCTCAGTGTTTGATTTTGCAAAAGATTTCACTGTTCGGTTGTGTTTTTCTTCATCTGTATCTGTTTTAGTGCACATTCAGCTCGAGATAAGGGATTTTTCTGATATTTTTCATTTTTTCCACTGTCACATAACATAAACCTCACAAATAAAAGTTGAAATCTTAAAAGATATACTTGTACCCCTCAGTGCTTGATCCTTGCAAATGATTTCACTGTTTCAGTGTTTTTCTATTTGTCTCTGTTTTTGTGCACCAGCAGGATACTGTTTTCTCATTTTTCGACCGTCCCATAAAATAAACCCTACAAATAAAGTTAAAAAAATTATGAGATATAAAGCCATATACCCCAGTGTTTGATTTTGCAATGATTTCACTGTTTGCATGTGCTTTTTCTATCTGTATCTGTTTTTAGTACAATCAGTTGAGATAAGGATTTTTCTGATATTTTCATTTTTCCACTGTCACATAACATAAACCTAACAAATAAAGTTGAAATCTTATAAGATATACCTCTGTCCCTCAGTGTTTCTGATTTTGGGTAAAGATTTCACTGTTCGTTGTGTTTTCTATCTGTATCTGTTTTAGTACATTCAGCTGAGATAAGGATTTTCTGATTTTCATTTTCCACTGCTACGACATAAACCTCACAAATAAAGTTGAAATCTTATAAGATATAATTTCTGGCACCCCCTTGCAGTGTTTGACTTGCAACGGATTTCACTCGTTTGATGTGTTTTTCATTTGTCTCTGTTTTGTGTGCATTCAGCAGGATATTGTTTTCCTTGATTTTCATTATCTAATGTCCCATAACATAAACCTCACAAATAAAGCTAAAATCTTATAAGATATAGTTGCATACCCTCAGTCTTTTGATTTTGCAATGATTTCACTGTTTGCATGTGTTTTTCTATCTGTATCTGCTTTTTGTGCACATTCAGCTAGAGATAAGGATTTTTCGGATATTTTTCTACTGTCCTACAACATAAACTCACAAATAAAGTTAAAATCTTATAAGATATACTTCTTCACTCAGTGTTTGATTTTGCAATGATTTCACCGCTTGATGTGCGTTTTCTTATTTGTGTCTGTTTTGTGCACATTCAGCAGGGATAGGGCTGTTTTCATTTTTTCAATTTTCTACTGTCCCATAACAAAACCTCATTAAATAAAGTTAAAATCTATAAGATATAGTTATATTCTCAGTGTTTTTGATTCAGCAGAGATAAGTGATTTTCTTGATATTTTTCTTATTTTCCCTACTGTCCCATAACATAAACCTCATAAATAAAGTTAACATCTTATAAGATATACTTCTGTACCCTCAGTGTTTGATTTTGCAATGATTTCACTGTTTGCATGTGTTTTTCTATCTGTGTCTGTTTCTTTGTGCACATTGAGATAAGGTTTTTTCTTATATTTTCTATTTTTCCACTGTCACATAACATAAACTGGCCAAATAAAGTTGAATCTTATAAGATATACTTCTGTCCCTCAGTGTTTGATTTTTGGTAAAGATTTCACTGTTCGGATGTGTTTTTCTTATTTGTAAGCGCACATTCAGCAGGGATAATGTTGTTTTTCTGATTTTTTTTCATTCTTTCTAATGTCCCATAACATAAACCTCATAAGTAAAGTCAAAATCTTATAAGATATACTTATATAACCTCAGTATTTGATTTTGCAATGATTTCACTGTTTGATGTCATTTTCTATCGGTTCGTTTTGTGCTTATTCAGCAAGTGATACACGGTTGTTTTCGATTTTTCATTTTTCTAATGTCCCATAACATAAACCTCACAAATAAAGTTAAAATCTTATAAGATATAGTTATATTACCCTCAGTCTTTGATTTTGCAAAGATTTCACTGTTCGGATGTGTTTTTCTATCTGTATCTGTTTTTGTGCACATTCAGCTGAGATAAGGATTTTTCTGATATTTTTCATTTTTCCACTGTCACATAACATAAACCTAACAAATAAAGTTGAAATCTTATAAGATATACTTCTGTCCCCTCAGTGTTTGATTTTGCAAAGATTTCACTGTTCGGATGTGTTTTTATACGGTTGTTTTCTGATTTTTTCATTCTTCTAATGTCCCATAAAATAAACCTCACAAATAAAGTTAAAATCTTATAAGATATAGTTATATACCCTCAGTGTTTGATTTTGCAAAGATTTCACTGTTCGGTTGTGTTTTTCTATCTGTATCTGTTTTAGTGCACATTCAGCTGAGATAAGGATTTTTCTGATATTTTTCCACTGTCCCATAACATAAACCTCACAAATAAAGTCAAAATCTTATAAGATATACTTCTGTACACTGAGTGTTTGACTTTGCAATGATTTCACTGTTTGGATGTGTTTTTCTATTTGTCTCTGTTTTTGTGTGCATTCAGCAGGGATATGGCTGTTTTCTGATTTTTTTTCATTCTTCTAATGTCCCATAACATAAACCTCACAAATAAAGTTAAAATCTCATAAGATATAGTTATATACCCTCAGTCTTTGATTTTGCAAAGATTTCACTGTTTGCATGTGTTTTTCTATCTGTGTCTGGCGCACATTCAGCTGAGATAAGGATTTTTCTGATATCTTCATTTTTCCACTCTGTCCCATAACATAAACCTCAAAAATAAAGTTAAAATCTTATGAGATATAGTTATATACCTTCAGTGTTTGATTTTGCAATGATTTCACTGTTTCAGC
>NW_025321951.1:0-4882 GCF_019176455.1 Solea senegalensis | reverse complement strand
ATAAATGATCATTAGACTTATATAAATGATCATTAGACTTATATAAATGAACATTAGACTCATATAAATGAACATTAGACTTATATAAATGATCATTAGACTTATATAAATGAACACACACCCCCTGCCTGTCCTCGTAGGACTCAGTGGTCTCTGGGTCTGGGAGTTGGACCTGGTGGACAAACCCACGGTCTGATCATTAACCTATGGAAACAGACAGACAGACACACACACACACACGCACACACACACACACAAAGAAAAAGCTCCGCCTCCAGTTCATTGGTGATTATCTTGATGTTTCTATGGCGATGATCAAAGATCTGATGTTTTACAGATCACAGATGATGATGATGATGATGATGAAGATGATGAGGGGTGGAGTGGCTCAGTGGTTAAGACCAGTACCCTGTGTGCGAAAGACATCATGGTCGCAATGGTCGCAAGTTCGACTCCACCCCTGGCTGATTGTACTCAATTGCATTGTAAGTCGCTTTGGATAAAAGCGTCTGCTAAATGACATGTAATGTAATGTAATGATGATGATGATGTCATCATTGTGACAGGCTGGTCACAGGTGTGAGTGGGCGTGTCCTTACCTTGAACCTCAATAACCACTGAAGAAGAAGAAGTAGAAGTGAAGGTTAGTGAGAGAAGAGAATAAAATATAAAACATGACTAATGTACATATATATATACGTTTATATATGAAAAAAATGATATCTATATTTTTTGTTTTGACTTTATTTTCTTTAATTGTCTTTAAATCTTTATTGTAAATATTCTTGTATTGAAGTCTTTTCGTCTTACTAGCTCTGAGCTAACTGTGAGCTCAGGGTTAACAGACGCAGATTTAAAGTGTTAGTTCCGCTCACAGCGCCCTCTGCTGGACAGCGTGGTAAACAGGGTTAGAGTAGAGCTGCACACAGAGATTTATCGTAACATTAACGTTGTTGTTATCGTCACCTTGACTCCGTGTCCGACGTGGTCCAGCGCGCTGTAGTCGATGGGTTTCCTGATGTAGCGCAGCGCCCTCTCCTGGTCGGCCGGAGCCACTATTTTATGTGAGCGACACGTGTTCTTGTTGGTGGGTAAGATTCCGATCTCTCGTCTCGCCACTTTCTCGTTGTGAACGTCGACGGTCTGAGACACACGGTACTAATATTTATATGCTGTATATGTGAAGGGGGCGGAGTCATGGTGACATCACTCACCTGTGTGATGTGGTTGAGCGAGCTCTCCATGCGACGCAGCTGCGACGCCTGGATGTCGAGCAGCTGCAGGACGTTGTTCGCAAGCGTGTTGATGAGGTAAGACACGCTCGCCAGAGACTGGGTCGTAAAACTCTTTGTCTCTTCCAGGGCGCGCTGTTTGTCTGTGGACTGAAGACAGACAGAGAGAGACAGACAGAGAGAGACACACAGAGAGAGAGACACACACAGAGAGAGAGAGAGAGAGAGAGAGAGAGAGAGAGAGAGACAGACAGAGACAGAGAGACACACAGAAAGAGAGAGAGACAGAGAGAGAGACAGAGAGACACACAGAAAGAGAGAGAGACACTGATATTTCACTGATATTTCACTGATATTTATATGATATTCACTGATGTTTGATATTTCTCTTCTGATATTCATCGATATTCTCACATTTCTGATATTCACTCTCTGATATGATATTCTCGATATTCACTGATATTTCGATATTCACTCGATATTTCTCTGATATTCACTCGATATTTCAATTGATATTTCGATATTCACTGATATTTCTCTGATATTCGATATTTCTTGATATTCACTGATATTTCTCTGATATTCGATATTCTTCGATATTTCGATATTCACTGGATATTTCTGATATTTCTCGATATTCTCTTGATATATTCACCTGATATTTCTCTCGATATTCGGATATTTCTCCGATATCTCAACATATTCACTCGATATTCTCTGATATTCTCTCGATATTTCTCTGATATTTTACTGATATTTCTTCGGATATTCACCGATATTCACTGATATTCTCTGATATTCACCGATATTTCTGATATTTTCTGATATTTTACTGATATTTCACTGATATTTCTCTGATATTTTCTCTGATATTCACTGATATTTTCTCTGATATTTCTGATATTTCTGGATATCAATTTGATATTTTACTGATATTTCTCTGATATTCACTGCTTCTCTGATATTTCACTGATATTTCTTGATATTTCTCTCGATATTTCACTGATATTTCTCTGATATTTTACTGATATTTCTGATATTTCTCTGATATTCACTGATATTTCCGATCTCGGATATCCTTCACTGATATTTCTCTGATATTTCTCTGATATTTACTGATATTTCTATTTCTGATATTTCACTGATATTTTACTGATATTTCTCTGATAATTCTCTGATATTCACTGATATTTTTGATATTTCACTGATATTTCTCTGATATTTCTGATATTCACTGATATTTCTGATATTTCTCTATTTCACTGATATTTTACTGATATATTCTCTGATATTTCACTGATATTTTACTGATATTCTCTGATATTTTACTGATATTTCTCTGATATTCACTGGATGTTTCTCTGATATTCACTGATATTTCTCTGATATTTCTCTGATATTTCACTGATATTTTACTGATATTTCTCTGATATTCACTGATATTTCACTGATATTGTCTTAGCAGAACAAAAACATACGACGTTTGCTCTGACTCTAACCCTAGTGGTGGAATCAAGAGGTCGCCACGGTGACACCCTGCACTATGTATAAGATATATAAGCTGTGTACAGTATTGTGTGTGTGTGTGTGTGTGTGTGAGAATGTTGGACCACAATGTAGGTCAGTACAGACTCATTCATGCCTGAGGATGACACACACACACACTGACAGACACACACACGTGTGAAGGAGAATTGTAGATGTGTTGTAGAGTGGGAGGTGATGGAGAGCGAGGAGGATATGAGCGTGCACGGTGAGCGTGCACGTGAGGGTTGGCTGCATGTGCACTGGACTGTGAAGGCAGGACGAGGCGGCCAATCACAGCTCAGCAGGTTTGTAATAAAATAAAACAACAATAAAAAGAGAGAACAACTTTAAATGTAAACATTGTTGTCTGATGCAGGGTGTGTCGTGATGACGTAGCAGCAGCAACAAAACTAAGCGTTTCCTCCTTCTCTCCATCTCATCTCTGTTCCTCCATCCTTTCATTCATTCCTGGTCTGTCTCCGATCGACTAATCGATGTCTAATCTGATCGACTAAACTGCCTTTCCCCCGGTGACTGAAGTCCACCCCGACCAGACTGCGTTAGAAAAACCTTTCTACAAAATAACTGCAATCATTTTCCGAGTTGACGCGAACAAAATAAACCAAATCCCGCAACAATAGCGGGAAAAATCAACTTTGAATAACTTGCGCTGAGAGTGAGCCGCTCTGATCAAAGCAGGAACATTTGCTGAGTCGCTTTTCAGCCGAAGTTACTGGAATATTCCATATATTCATACGTTCACTTTTCACCTTTGACTCGTTTATGTTTGACGCAAAATGTGACTGTATACATAACGGAGTCTGGTGCAGTCGGAGCGTCACGCCCACTCCGCGCTTCCCCGGTACCGGCGGCGGTAAATCACTGGGCACTCACCGGGACTTCCCCGGTACCGGCGGCGGTGAGACACCGGGACTCACCTGGACATAGTTGTTCTCGCAGTACTCGGCCACTTGGTCCAGGTTACTGAAACTGTCCACTAACGCGCTCCGTCCGGCGGGAATCTCCTCCTCCAGCAGCATTTGCAGCTCCGCCATCTTTACTCCGCTCACTCAAGCTGCTGCGCGGCCCCGCGGCCTGGCGGCGCGCGCGCGCGCTCCCAGGACGCGACACGCTGCCTTCAGGGACCGTGGGAAACAGATATCGCGATAACTAACTTAAATAAAACAAAAACTCTACATATATCGACTTAATGTTAATGCGCGTGACAAATGAACTTTAATAATCTGACATTAAACGCAGCGAGAACAATTCGTTGAGTTATTACTTATTTACACGTTGTTATTACGTGTCATATTTTAAAACCAGAAAATGAACGAAGAATCTAAAAGATACGTTTAAAGAAATAGACAGTCGAACAAGTACAGAATACAATCAGAGGAAATAATAAAGTTTAATGTCGTTGTTCTCATTTAAATATTCATAAACTGCATGTTTATATATTTTAATAAAAAGGTTTATTAAATATTAAATCTTTCTTTTTTAAATGTGAAACAATGATGTGTTGTGAGTGCTCTTAATAAAATGATGCTAACACCTGCGCCATCCTGTGGTGAAACGATGTCATTACACCAAACGCCTGACCTCAGTCACATGAGCATCACCTTTTTTTTTCTTTTTTTTTTTTTACAAAAGTGTAAAAAAACGCAGCTATAATAAACAAAACTAATAATGAAGTGATGAATGTTGTTTGTCTCAGGCGGTGACGTCCACACTCTCGTCTCCTCTCGAGTTTCCCTCCACTTCCATCGACATCAGAAACTCTGAAACAAGACAAACTGGACAGCTCAATATTGCTGTGTTTGGCGCCATCTAGTGGTGTAGTAAAGAATTAACTCAGATGATCAGGTGATGATTTGACCTGAGGAACAGCAGGAGGCATATCTTTATCACCATGGCAACGCTGGCAACTGTAATGATGGTCACATTTACCTTCAGTGTGGTCCACGTCAGGTCTGGTTGAGATCACAGCCCAGGCCACGCCCACTAACAGCGCCACCACCAGGTTCACCACGATCCACGGCCTCAGGATCTGCTGCTCTGAACCTGAAGGCCTGAGTTGACATTTAGATTATAGACAACAACAACAACAACAACAACAACAA
>NW_025321950.1:0-7883 GCF_019176455.1 Solea senegalensis | reverse complement strand
ATCAGACTGACAGACAGACAGACATCAGACTGACAGACAGACAGACATCAGACTGACAGACATCAGACATGCACGCTAGTTAAGCTAAATTGAGATTAGATCAGGCTTTGTTTTTGTTTATTTCATGTGCTGTTGGTTTTACCTGCACATTTAAGTTCTGTGCTTGATAATAAATACAATAAAATACCCACTACCTATTTGTTCAGTGGTTAATTGAAGATTTATCTGCAATCAGAGTACTAATAATACATCATTTACATAATAATACTCATTGTTGAGTGGTTATACACCGGGCACCGTCAAGAAAACCGGAAAACAGAAAAACATCATAATAAAAAAGTGGCAATGAATGGGGTAGAGGGGCCCACGCCTATTTTCTTTCAGGGGGTCCACAATTCCTAGCAACTGCCCTGCTCCAACCAACCTCACACCTCAGGAGTGCAAATCACTAAAGAATGGTACAACCTGGTCCTAATACAGAACTGCAGAGCATACTCTTAGCAGACACTTTTAGACAATGTGAAGTCTCGTGATTTGTGTCACTTTGATCACTTTGCTGTGTATTTTTATTCTAGTGTTCATCTATTCTTCTATGGCTACTGTATGTTTTGTAAAAGATTTAGAAACAAGATAAAAGAAAATCTCAGTGTGTCCTTCAGTGATTCAAGGATGTCTGGTAAGCTATGCTCACCCTCAGTGAGACAGCATAAGGCAGTGAGACAGATAGATAAATAGATTTATTAGCAGAGCAAGATACAGATACGCTGCATAAACACATTTACATAAACACAACCACGTTTTTGTACATAGGCCTTTGTGACATGCAGGCCTTAGTGGAACACAATGATGGGTTTAAGTATTTACTGACAGCTACTGATGTATTCTCCATTATGTATATATACATATACTGTATATACATGTATATATACATGTTTAAAAGAACAAGACAAAAATGAACACATGGAAAAAGATTGGCAACTATTTACATGGGATAAAAAAGAGGTGTGTCCTGACAGTCTAACGCTATGTTTACACACTCATTTCAAGTCATTTTTTATACTTACATAGTTTTTTAAGTATAAAATAGTTAAAACTAAGTATAAAGTATATTTATACTTTATAAAAGTATAAATAGTTTTGTTAAAAACATTTTACTGTGGCAAATCACTTTGTTTCATACGAGGGATCTGGATCTGCCGTTGGATCTGGATCTGCCTTTGGATCTGGATCTGCCGTTGGATGTGGATCTGCCTTTGGATCTGGATCTGCCTTTGGATCTGGATCCGTTGGATCTGGATCTGCCGTTGGATGTGGATCTGCCTTTGGATCTGGATCTGCCGTTGGATGTGGATCTGCCGTTGGATCTGGATCTGCCTTTGGATCTGGATCTGCCGTTGGATCTGGATCTGCCGTTGGATGTGGATCGAATGTCCAACCTGAAACATTGAAAGTGAATTCAGTTTCAACGTTTCCTTCATTTCTTGTGAATTCATCTCATTCACATTCCGGAGCAGCAAGTGGCGCTAAGTGACTCTTTGCGCTGGTTGTCAAGTGTTTTGAGAGACAGATCGTAGAAGAAGACGAGGGTTCGCTGTCGTGATGTCCTCATGCAGTCAGCTGTTCTTCCTCTCTCACCTTCCGTCCATCTTTAAACAAAACACTCAGAGACAGCCATGTCCTCGTCCTCCGCCGTCGTGAAGAAGAAGCACGTTCGGTTTGCCAGCGTGGACAACGACGACAAGCACGAGCGCACGGACGAACAGGAGGAGGACACTCTGTTTGACAAGAGGAGAGACACCGGGAAGAGGCCGAGGAGCGCGGGCAAGAGGACAATGAAGCGCGGCAGTGACAAGCAGGTGCTCGACGGAGGCAGATGCGGACGTGGAGCGTGCGGCCGCTGGATGATCACGCTGACTCTCTGCATGTCCTTCCTGGCTTTGGTAAATAAAGACACCTGTGACACCTGTGACACCTGTGTGTGTGTGTGTGTGTGTGTGTGGAAATCTTATCTTGGTAGCTGGCTAAGGCGTTATTCTGTTGCTATGAATGACATGACATACCATAATATATACATATATATACAATGAGTCCATTGTGGTGACTTCCCATGACTGGTATTGGTGATGCACAAGAATATCTGCTCGATAACAACAAAATCTGTAAAAATATGATGATAATAATGATGTTAATTTCACTAGAGAATATACTTAATGACCTCGCGGCGTGTAAAAAGAAAGACGTATGTTTCGGTTATTGATCGAAACACTCCAGAAATATCGGCATATCGGCAATAAGTCCATCCCTAATAAATGTGTGTGTGTGTGGGGGACATGCTGTCAAACTTATTAACATAGTTTATATTTATCTTGAAGAAGATGATCATGTTTAATACTGAATAACTTTTATGTGTGAAGTAAGAAACGTCCGCAGACATTTGTGTGTACTTAAAGTACATAAAGTACTACATAAAGTACACAGTGTGGACACAGAGCTCCACCATCTCTGTCTACTAATCCTTTTTCACTTTTCCCTTAATAATTGTTGCATTTTCATCCATGACACGACATGACACGACATTACATGTCATTACACGACATGACCGCGACATGACCGACGACACACACATTACATGTCATTACCGCGACATCACATGTCATTACCGACATGACCGCGACGCTGACGACATTACATGTCATTACACGACGTATATGACAGCGACATGACGACATGACCGACGTATGTCATGACCGCATGACACATTACGTCATGACGAACGACATGACCGCGACGTCATTACCGACACGACATTACGACGCTGACCGCGACATGACGACATTACATGTCATGACGACATGACCGCGACATGACACACTGACATCACCGCCATTACACGACATGACCGCTATTACATTACGACGCGACATTACATGTCATTACACGGCATATGACACAACATTACATGTCATTATCACGACATTACATGTCATTACCGGCATTACGACATTACATGTCATTATCGACATGACCGCGACATTACATGTCATTACATGTCATTACCGATTACGACATGACGACATTACATGTCATTATCGTATTACGGCATTACATGTCATCTGACATGACCGACATTACATGTCATTACATGTCATTACCATGATACGACATGACCGCGACATTACATTACCGCGGCATTACGCGACCGCGTCATTACGACGTACACAACATGACCACGACATTACATGTCATTATCACGACGATGCGTCATTGCGTCATTACGACGCACAACATGACCACGACATTACCGTCATTACCGCGACATTACATGTCATTACCGACATGACCGACGACATGTCATACCGTCATTACAACATTACATGTCATTACGCGACATGACGACGCTGACCGCGACATGTCCGCGACATGACATGTCATTATCACGACTCGTCATTACCGTCATTACTGCGACATGACACAACATGACGACATTACCGTCATTACCGCGACATTACATGTCATTACCGACGCGACCGCGACATTACATGTCATTACTGCGTCATTACACAACATTACATGTCATTACCGACATTACGACATGACACGACATGACCGCGACGCGTCATTACGACATTACATGTCATTACCGACATGACATACGACATGACCACGACATTACCGTCATTACGCAACGTCATTACGACGCATTGCGTCATTACGACATGACATGTCATTACAACATTACACATTACGCGACATGACGCATGACGACACCGACATTGACATGACCGACGTACATGTCATTACCGACATGACGACATGACACGACATTACATGTCATTACACGACATTACATGTCATTACACGACATGACACGACATGACATGTCATTACACGACATTACACGACATGACACGACATGACATGTCTTTTAGCAGACTCTTTTATCCAAAGCCACTTACAATAAGTGCATTTAAACATTTGGGTACAAATGCTGCCTCATCTGGATAATGTTCCACACCTAATATTTAAACAATCCACAGTATGCACACAATGTGGTTTGTTCAGCAACTTCCTGTGCAGGTTATACAGGCAACTGTTGATTGTCTTATTAATGAAGTGTTCTACCAATTATTCCAACGCTTAACCAAGTAATCTGTTTTTTATTGAATCACATCTCTTAAAACAAACCATCGACTGGATTCTTTTTTACATTTTAAGAACATAATAATATTTTGTCCATTTAAATACAATGTGTTAACACTAAAACACTAAATACTAACTGATTTTACATTTGAACCTAAATCAAAATAAATATCAAATGTCTGTTGCCATAATACATCTTAACTTTCAGAACCAGTTCATCAGGTCTAACATAAGCCTTTTCTTTGAGACTTGAGTTAAGTCACACAAAAACCAAACCAAAACCAATAAAGAAACACCAAACTCACAGTCTTTGTCTTAACTCAAGCTGTTGCTAGATATGGATTTTTCTATCTGTTAATGTTTCCCCGCAGCTTTTAACCCTTAGAACACGGAGCTTTTCGGCTGCTTTTTGCCATTAATATGTTTAAACATGCAGTTTATACAGAGGCTATAAGAATGTGCAATAGAGACGGTCTTATATCCTAACATGACATGTTTGACCAACTATATAAACACACCTGAGCAAAAAAGTGTCAGAATGTTTAAAAGCAGATTGAATTTGGCGCGTTTTTATGAACAAAAAAGGAGGAAAAACGCTCTATTTTGTGACTTCTGCACAATTATTGCTACTTTACTAAAATTTTGAACATGAAACACTTGTGTTTTTTAAATCCTGAATATGTGACCTATAAACACACACACACCCCAAGATGTCCATATAAGGAGTTGTGTTTTATGTTATTCCTACAGCAAATTAAATCTTTGAAAGATCAGATCTTTGAAAAAGCATGTAAACATCACTGCCACGAGACTGATATGTTGTTTCTGATCGTCTAACTAAATTATAATAATTACATCAGTGACACTCGTTAGTATGTGAATGACATGTGGTCATATACAGTAACTTGTCTGAGCACACAGTGAAGGATCCACCTCCTGCACTGACAGGGTTGCTCTTCAGCTCATATCATGTTACTGGATGCAGACTCTGCTCGGTTCATTCAACTTTCACTGTCACTGTTTGTATTTACACATTTACAAGTAGCAGACTCACTTTATACAAAGGTTACAAGAAAATGAAGTATGGGATGACCTGAAGCTCTACCAAAAGCTGTGAGATGACTGAGATTTACTGTATAAATGGAAACTGCCATGTGTTTCTTATCAGAATATTTATATACGTAATCACTGTCTGTTAGGGATGCACCAAGATCTGCCGATATGACCAATGACTACAACAGTGGGCTCAATAGGCTGCTAACTTTACCTCCTTTTTCTGTCAAAAACTCCAACAGAAAAACCCCACAAGGTATTGTTTGTTTTATAAGTTGGCAAAAAAAAGGTTATTAGATGTTAAACAAAGCAATGGGATTCAGAAATCAGAAAGTGATGGAACACAATGTTTGGAAAGACACTGTAAAGACACTGATTCACATGTGAATTCCTATTCTTACATGTGATTAAATGTTTCATCATGTAAACCCTCTTGTGTTGTCAGGGGATGAGTATCTCAGTTCTTGGCCCCACATTCGAGGACCTGGCTGTGAATGTGAGAAAGGACATCAGCAACATCTCCTACGTCTTCTTCGGCCGCTCAGTGGGATACATCGGAGGATCTCTCTTTGGAGGCTTTCTCTTTGATTACGTCAACCCCCATCTGCTGCTCGGTAAACCTTCCTTCAGATTGTGTTGCAGTTGTTAAAGGGCATTGGGGTAAAGAGGTGTGGTCAATCCCAGCTGCAAACCACACCCATTCCTAAAGGAAACCTGTATATTTAGTGACAAAGATGGCGTTTCAGCCTATGAAATGACTGAATAAAACAAGTTCTCTGCGTGTTATAGTTTTCTTTGCTGTATATAACAAAAACTAAATCATTATATGTATGTAAATCATTTTGAGACATTTGAGAACATCATTTCAGTCAAACAACCAATCTCTTAATTGAGAAAATAATCACCAGATTGATTGATCACGTATTATAAATAATATTTACGTCTGACTCTTTTGGATGCGTTCTCCAAAATGATTAGTGATTTTTTTTCTCGGCAGGTTTTTCTTTGCTCATCACAGCGTTTGGGATGTTAGCCATCCCGTTCTGTAAGCAGGCTCTGCTCCTCACTGTGTTCATGTCCAGCATTGGGATGTCTATGGGTGTTCTCGATACAGGTCAGTGAACATTTACAACCAACAGTAAGAAAACATTTAGCTGATGGGTTCATGAAGGTCTTAACCTAAACGTTCCCTTTTTGTTGTTCCTGTATGATTTATTTTTGGATCTTCTCCGAATATACATTCATAGCAAATAAAGCACAGCAGGCACATTTAGTAAGCCCCAAAACTGGTAGGGTACATGACGGTGACACACTGGCATGCCATTTAGACTATGTAATGTTAAAGGAGTACTTCATCGATTAGCATTTAGCTTGGTATTACTAGAATAGGGCTAGTATTTTTGAAAAACCGTGCTTCCCAACATCAGTTGAGAAATATCTTCCTTCTTTTCTTTGTTACGTGCCCACCAGTGACACTTGCTCCTGTTAGCATAACTGTTAGCAAAGATGGCGGACACGGTTTACATTCTGGGAATGAGGTCCCGTCCCCCTACGAGTGCGTCTAAAAAGTGCAGAAGCACCCTGGTGTGACAGAGGTTGTTTTGTTTTTTTTTCCTTAAACGTTGTTTACACACCGAAACTGAGAATTCTGCCAGAAAACTCAAAGAAGAAGAAGAAGAAGAGAAATCTAGCTAGGCCTATATGAAGGAAGACAGAAGGAACTTTTTTCATTTTTTCATCAACCAATTCATATACAATAGTAAATATAAGTCATAGCCTACAGCACTCATGACGCCCGGCCTGCGGCATTTGGACCAAATACTATGTCGTCCAAAATGTGACAAAAATATCATAGTTTAGTATGTCGTCCAAAATGTGACAAAAATGTCATAGTTTAGTATGTCGTACAAAATATGACAAAAATGTCATAGTTTAGTATGTCGTCCCAAATTTGACAAAAATGTGATAGTTTAGTATGTCGTCCAAATGTGAAAAAAAAGTCATAGTTTAGTATGTCGTCCAAAATGTGACAAAAATTTCATAGTTTAGTATGTCAGTCTAGCCGTGACACAAATGTCATAGTTTAGTATTTCGTCCAAAAAGTGACAAAAATGTCATAGTTTAGCGTCAGCCCAAAAAGTCACAAAAATATCATAGTTTAGTATGTCGCCCAAAACGCACAAAAAGTCATAGTTTAGTGCTGCCCAAAATGTGACAAAATGTCATAGCTTTCTTAGTATGTCGTCCAAAATGTGGCAAAAATGTCATAGTTTACTATGTCGTCCAAAATGTCATAGTTAAGTATGTCGTCCAAAATGTGATAGAAAACAACAGGTTATATTAGCAGCCGGACCTTGTGGCTTAATGGTTAAGACAGTGTTTTACTAAGTCAAGGATTGTGGGTTCAAGTCCCGAACGAGGCTCCTAAGTAAAGTATCGTAAAACGTCTCAAAATTATCATAGTGTAATATGCTGTCCAAAATGTGACAAAAATGTCATAGTTTAGTATGTCGTCCAAAAAGTCACAAAAATGTCATAGTTTAGTATGTCGTCCAAAATTTGACAATAATGTCATAGTTAAGTATGTTGTCCAAAATGTGACAAAAAGGCACAGTTTAGTATGTCGTCCAAAATTTGACAAAAAGTAATAGTTTAGTATGTTGCCCAAAATTTGACAAAAATGTCATAGT
>NW_025321949.1:0-12280 GCF_019176455.1 Solea senegalensis | reverse complement strand
CAACACAACACACCTGAGTAACACAACACAACACACCTGAGCGAGAAACAACACACCAGGGGGGTATTCCATCAAGCAGGCTAAAGGCAAAGCCAAGCTTAAATGGCCAAGTCTGGCTAATATGAGTGAGAGTTCGGTTGCATCAAAGAGGCTGAGATTAGCCCCAACTCAGTAACCATGGAAACTATGACTCTGGCTAAGCCTCAACCATGGCTAAGCCATAACTGTGGCTCAGGTTTCCGTTCCATCAATCTGAGCCTCAACCCTGTTCCACCAAGGTGGCTAATGTGAATGCCAGCCCTGTAACCATGGTAACTTATGCTGCCGGGCAAACCTGGTGTGTAGCAGGCTAAAAGTGAAGCTTAGCACCATCTATGATCAAAGAATGTCCAATAGACAGAAACAGACACACACAACTGTCATGGAATGATAAAATAATATGATAAACATAAAATATATAATAAAATGTATTCAAGAAATTATTTATACTAATAATTATATATTATATAATATTAAGTACATTAAAGAACATTATCACCAAAATAAAAGATAATAAAAAATAAGACACAAATAAATAAACAAAATTAAACTAATTAGCAAAAAAATATATTATATATATATATATATTGATTTGCTGTCACCAGCATTCACTTACTGTAATAGGGGTCCTCGTCTCCATTGAATTGCTTGATTTGCTAAAATGATTCTAGATAAATAATCAATAGATCTGTCATATGATTATTTCCTATAGAATGATAACCAACATTGCATTTCTTCATGTAATAATCTACCATCAATTGTATGATAAATGTGATGAGTCATGTAAAGTACTTTGATTAAATGTAGCCTATTATTATCAAAAATGTAGGCAAGGCAACTTTATATAGCACATTTTAGCACAAGGTGATTCAAAGTGCTTTACATAAAATAAAATGAAAATACAACAATTCAACATATAGCATGTGGGACAAAATACAGCATGTAAAAATGACAGGCTTAAATGAAAATGATATCAATTCTATACAATTGGCCATGCAGGAAATAAATGAAAGCTATCACATCGATTTGCATAACATTCAGTTGATAAATGTGATGAATATCACGTTCTAACATTAGTACTAGGACTGCCAAACAATAAAATATGGAGAATTTCACATACATTGCAGTGAAACAATAATGCTATTTTAATTATGTTCATATGAATGTTACTTATTAGGGCTGTCTTTTCCTTTTAATTGTAGGGATTTGGTTGCATTAATATGTCCACATAATTGATTTAAAACAAAAACCATCAAGAAATCAATTGGTAGATTATTGTCTCCATATATTTTGTCCCTTTGATGGAGGATTTATAAAACATGATGATGCTGAAATACTTCATTTTCTTTGTCACGCATTCAATTTGTCGGCAATATTCTGCCACGCCACATCCCTCGCTTTATTGATTGCCGCGGTATTGCCCTTCTTTCAGATTATGTGGCTGTAATCGTCATATACCTCCATGAGGAGGGTTTGCGCCGCTGCCGAGAACATCTCTGCACACTCTTTTCTCTTGCTTTTCGGCATTTTTCACAGTTTCCGTGCTCGACTAGAATGGGCTTTTTATTTTCCCTGTGGGCGTGCACAAGTTGAGACTTAACAGTTGAGGCTTGACTAAGCGTCAGGTGGAGCCAGCTGATTTCACTTGATGGAACGGCTTGGAGCTAGATTGGGAGGTGGAGCTTAGTCAAGCTTCAAGCTTACACCTAAGTCTGGCAATTCTTAGCTACGTTGATGGAATACCCCCCTGAGCGACACAACACAAAACACCTGAGTAACACAACACAACACACCTGAGCGACGCAACACACCTGAGCAACACACCTGAGTAACACAACACACCTGAATAACACAACACAACACACCTGAGTGACACACAACACCTGGAGTAACACAACACACCTGAGCCGACAACACTAACCACAACACAACGGAGTGACACAACACACCTGAGTGACAACACACCTGAGCTCTAATAATAACACAATCTGAGTAACACAACACACCTGACACACAAGCAGACCCTTACCTGAGCAACACAAACACCTGAGCTTAATACAACACAACTGAGTAACAGTCAACACACTGAGCAACACACAACACACCTGAGCAACCTAACACACCCAACACAACACAACACACCTGAGCCACAATAACACACCGAACACACAACACACCTGAGTAACAGTCAACACACCTGAGCAACACACAACACCCTGAGCACAACACACCTGAGTAACACAACACACCTGAGTAAACAACACAACACACCTGGAGGACACAACACACCTGGAGTACACAACACACCTGGAGTAACACAACACAACACACCTGAGTGACACACACAACACCTGAGTAACACAACACACCTGAGCGCATACCAACACTAACCACACACACCTGAGTGACACTACACACCTGAGTGACACAACACACCTGAGTAACACAACACAAAACACCTGAGCGAGAAACAACACACCTAAACAACACACAACACAACCTGAGCAACACAACACACCTGAGTAACACAACACACCTGAGCGACACAACACAAAACACCTGAGCGACACACAACACCTTAGTGACACACAACACACCTGAGCACAAACACAAAACACCTGGAGTAACACAACACAACACACCTGAGCACACAACACACCTAAGCAACACACAACACTCCTGAGCAACACACACACCTGAGCACACAACACAAGCACACACCTGAGTAACACACAACACTGAGCAACACAACACACCTGAGTAACACACAACACTCCTGAGCAACACAACACACCTGAGTAACACAACACACCTGAGTAACATAACACAACACACACACAACAACAGACACCAACAACAACACACCTGAACACAACACACCTGGCAACACACAACACACCTGGCGACACAAAACACCTGAGTAACACAACAACACACCAAGCGACAACACCAACACACTGAGCTACACAAACACCTGAGTAACACAACACACCTGAGCAACACAAAACACCTGAGTAACACAACACAACACTCCTGAGCAACACAACACACCTGAGTAACAGACAACACCTGAGCAACACAACACACCTGAGTAACACAACACACCTGAGTAACACAACACAACACACCTGAGCAACACACAACACACCTGAGGTACACAACAGACCTCACCTGAGTAACACAACACAACACACCTGAGCGTAACACAACACACCTGAGCGACACACAACACACCTGAGCGACACAAAACACCTTAGTGACACACAACACACCTGAGCAAACAACACAAAACACCTGAGTAACACAACACAACACACCTGAGTAACACAACACACCTGAGCGAAACAACACACCTGAGCTTAAAAACACAAAACACCTGAGTAACACAACACAACACACCTGAGCGACAACACACCTGAGTGACACAACACTAACCACAACACACCCTGAGTGACACAACACACCTGAGTGACACAACACACCTGAGACACAACACACCTGAGTAACACAACACACCTGAGCGACACAACACTAACCACAACACACCTGAGCAACACACAACACACCTGAGGCACACAACAGACCTCACCTGAGCAACACAAAACACCTGAGCACACAACACACCTGAGTAACAGTCAACACACTTGAGCAACACACAACACACCTGAGCAACCCAACACACCTGAACACAACACACCTGAGCGACACAACACACCCGAAGACACAACACACCTGCTTAATAACAACACACCTGAGATGCCACAATACACCTGAGCAACACACCTGAGTAACACAACACACCTGAGTAACACAACACAACACACCTGAGTGACACACAACACCTGAGTAACACAACACACCTGAGCACACAACACTAACCACAACACACCTGAGTGACACAACACACCTGAGTGACACAACACACCTGAGCACACAACACACCTGAGTAACACAACACACCTGGAGTACCACAACACACCTGCAGGCACAACAGACACCTGAGCAACACAAACACCTGAACACAACACACCTGTCAACACAGGACACAACACACCTGAGGAACACAACACACCTGAGTAACACTCAACACACCTGAGTAACACACAACACTCCTGAGCGACACAACACAAAACACCTGAGTAACACAACACAACATACCTGAGACACACCTGAGCACACAACACACCTGAGTAACACAACACACCTGAGCCACACAACACTAACCACAACACACCAGAAAGAACACAACACACCTGAGGAGGAACACAACACTAACACAACACACCTGAGTAACACACAACACTCCTGAGCAACATAACACACCTGAGCGACACAACACAAAACACCTGAGTAACACAACACAACATACCTGAGCGACACAACACACCTGAGCGACACAACACACCTGAGTAACACAACACACCTGAGCGACACAACACTAACCACAACACACCTTAGCAACACACAACACACCTGAGGCACACAACAGACCTCACCTCACCTCATTGGAACCCGTGAACCCATGAACCCATGACCTTCATGAGGATAAAGTGGTAGACGATGAATGAACTGTGTTGTTATTGTGTAACTATGACTGAATGTTTCCTCTGATAATGAAGGTGAATGAACTGGGATGTTTAATCAGACTCAGATCAGAACTTTAATAAACTCTGCACTCATCTGGGTTTAGGTTCACCTGCGATCACACAAAGCTCAGCACATTTACACAACCACAGTCCTCATCTCCACAACCACAGTCCACGTCTCCACAACCACAGTCCACGTCTCCACAACCACAACCACAGTCCTCGCCCCACAATCACAAACCACAGTCCACGTCTCCACAACCACAGTCCTCGCCCACAACCACATCCCACAATCCACCTCCACAACCACAACCACAGTCCCTGCCTCCACAACCAAACCACAGTCCCCGCCTCCACAAGCACAGTCCTCGCCTTCCAACTACAACCACAACCGCAGTCCTCGCCCACACACAAACTTCACAGTCCCTCGCCCACAACCACAACGCATAATCCACCTCCAATAACCACAACCACAGTCCCTGCCTCCACAACCACAACCTGCCCAATAACCACAACCACAACCTAGTCCGCCCACAACCACAACCACCACAGTCCCTCGCCCCACAACCACAACCAGTCCTGGTCTCCACAAACACAACCACAACTACAGTCCTGGTCTCCACACCACAACCACAGTCCTCGGCTCTACAATCCACACAAACCACAGTCCACATCTCCACAACCACAACCAAGAATCAGAATCAAGAATCCAACTACAACCATAACCACAACCACAACCACAACCATAGTCCATCACGCCTCCAAACCACAACCACAGTCCTCCCTTCCACAACCATACAGTCCTTGTCTCCACAACCACAGTCTTCGGCTCTCCACAACCACATCCTGCTCCACAACCACAGTTCTCGTCTTCACAACCAGTCCTCGTTCCACAACCACAACCACAGTCCTCGCCCACAACCACACAACCACAGTCCATATCTCCACAACCACAACCAAGAATCAACCTAAACCACAACCACAACCGCTAAATCAAGTAACTGCAACCAACCACAACCATAACCATAACCATAACCATAACCATAACCACAACCACAACCATAGTCCACGTCTCCAAAACCACAACCACAGTCCACCTCCACAACCACAGTCCTTGTCTCCACAACCACAGTCTGCCTCCACAACCACATTCCTCGCCTCCAAATCACAACCACAGTCCTCCGTTCCACAACCACAACCACAGTCCTCGTCTCCACAACCACAACCACAGTCCTCATTTCAATTCAATTCAATTCAATTTTATTTGTATAGCGCCAAATCATAACATACATTATCTCAAGGCACTGTACATAGACAACATCAAGGAGAGCAGAGAACCCCAACAGTTCACACAATGAGCAAACACTAGGCATCAGTGGAGAGAAAAAACTACCTCTTAACTGGAAGAAATCTCTGACAGAACCAGGCTCAGAGATGTGCAGTCATCTGCCTCGACTGGTTGGGGGGACAGCAGAGAGGTGGGGGACAGAAAGGGGGAAAGAAAGGACAAGAGGGAGATGAGGTAGAGACAGAAGAGAGAGAGAGAGACCAGGAGCAGATACACAACAACTGTATCAGGTTACAAGTTTATACAGTTAATGATATCAACTTTTTAATTATAGCACAATAATAATGGTGATGATATGGGTAGCCTCGAAAACTGGATCTTGATCCCGCAACCTGCATGATGAGGATACAGAGAGAGAGAGAGGGAAAGAAGGAAAGACACAAACTAGGGAGTGAAAGAGACAAGGTTAATGACATATAAAAAGTCATAATCATAGTGTGTGTGAGTGTGAGAGAGTGAATGTGCGTGCACCACTGGAAAATCCCCCAGCAGTCTAGTTCTATAGCAGCATAACTAAGAGATGGTCTAGGTTTCCCTGAACCAGCTTTAACTATAAGCTTTATCAAAAAGGAAAGTTTTAAGTTTAACTTTAAATACAGAGAGAGGCTCCGCCTCCCGAACTATCATTGGGAGCTGGTTCCACAGGAGAGGAGCCTGGTAACTAAAGGCTCTGCCTCCCATTCTACTCTTACAGACTCTGGGAACCACAAGTAAACCTGTATTTTGTGACCTAAGTGGTCTATTAGGGTGATAGGGTAAGACTAGGTCTTTCAGGTATGACGTGGCCTGACCATTAAGTGCTTTGTACGTGAGGAGAAGGATTTTAAATTTAATTCTAAACTGTACGGGGAGCCAGTGTGGAGAAGCTAACACTGGAGTTATATGGTCTCTCTTTCTAGTTCCTGTCAGAACTCGTGCTGCAGCATTTTGAATTAACTGGGTTCTAACAGACTTGTTGGAACATCCTGATAATATGGAGTTACAGTAATCTAATCTAGATGTAACAAAAGCATGAACTAGTTTTTCAGCATCCTGTAAAGACAGAATGCTTCCAATTTTCATAATGTTCCGCAGGTGGAAGAAGGCTGTTCTGGAAATTAGTTTTATGTGTGAATCAAATGACATTTCCTGGTCAAAAGTAACTCCAAGGTTCCTCACAGTGGAACTGGAAGCCAAGTTACAGGTCATCCAGGACTTAATGTCTCTGAGACATTCCTGGAGTTGAACAACCTGATTTATTTCCTCCGGCCTCATCGATAGATATAGCTGTGTGTCATCTGCATAACAATGAAAGTGTATGTTGTGCTTTTCTAATAATGTTCCCTATATAAGGTAAAAAGTATAGGCCCAACTACTGAGCCTTGTGGAACTCCACAATTAACTATTGTTCGTAGTGAGGCTTTATCATTAACATGAACGTGGAATCTATCAGATAAGTATGATTTAAACCAGCAGAGGGCAGCACCTGTGTCAAATGATGTCAAATGCAGCACTAAGATCTAACAGGACAAGTAAAGAAACTCGACCATTATCTGAAGCCAAGAGAAGATCATTACTAACTTTAACTAGTGCTGTTTCTGTGCCATTGTCACTCCGGCAGCTTGCCCCGCCCCCTCCTCTGCCGGCCTGATTACACACACCTGCAGACAATCAAGCCATGTGCACCTTAAAAACTCTCTGCTTCTTTGTTTCAGTGCCAGTGTGTCATCGCCAATGCCTGATCACCCGAGCTCCTTGTCACAGCCACAGAATTCTCAAGTTTCTGACCCTCTTTGTGAACGACGTTTTATTTGTAAGTTTTTCTTATCATAGCCTGATAGCTGACTCCTTAGTTCAGATTTATAGCCCTTTTATTTTTCCTCCTTGGGAGAGATTTTTTGTTGGTTAATTTTCACAGCCTCGTTAGGAATTCCAATCATTAGGATTGTGACTTACCTTTAACTTTTTAGATCCAATCATTTAGATTGCGTTTTGATTTCATTCTTAGTTAAGGATCACCAATCATTAGGATTGTGCTTAGAGATTGTTTTCTTTTTGAAGTGCTTAGAGCCTTGTTTTCCTCCGTTTGGAGAGTTTTCTGTTTAAGTTATTTAGGATAACCATAGTCTAAGTTTGTTTCCTCTTCGGAGTGATTTTTGGTTCCACGTTTATAGTTCCGCAACGTCTCTCTTGTAGAGCGTTGCGCTCGCAAATTGCTTTAGGTTTTCATAGCCACGCTGTTGTTTTTTCCTCAGCAAAGAGGACCTGCCTTGAGAATTGTTAAGAGTGTCAATAAAGACTATTAAAAGACCTCTGCGTCTGAGTCCTCGCTGTTCCGACCTGTCAGCCATGGTTTAATCTAAAACCTTCAAACAGGCCATTAATGCGCAAGTATTCACATAATTGATTAGCAACTGCCTTTACTAAGATTTTAGAAACAAAGGGAAGATTAGATATAGGTCGGTAATTAGCTAAAATATCTGGGTCAAGGGTCGCTTTTTTGAGAAGTGTGTCACGATCCCACTCTACTCCACCACTATTATCCTTATTATTGAACCATCTATTCCTTTAACACTGAGCAGTGATGACGTTATGAACTTTTGTGAATAAAATAACATAAATTAGAGAAAAAATTGATCATCTCCATATTGGGACTGACTCATCTTTTAGCACAAGAGCTTTAGAAGCACATTCCACAGTCCACGTCTCCACAACCAAAACCACAGTCCTCGTCTCCACAACCACATTCCACGTCTCCACATTCCACATTCCACAATCCACTTCTCCACAACCACAACCACAGTGTTCGTCTCCACAACCACAACCACAGTTACCTTTCCACAACCACAACCACATTCACGTCTCCACAACCACAACCCAACAATCCACCACACAGTTCCTCCACAACCACATTCCACAATCCCGTCTCCACAACCACATTCCACAGTCCCTCTCACAACCACATTCCACAATCCACGCCTCCACAACCAAACCACAGTCCTCATCTCCACAACCACTCCACAACCACAGTCCTCATCTCCACAACCACAACCACAGTCCTCGTCTCCACAACCACCCTGTTTCACCCCTGTTTTGTTTGACTGAACAATAACTGAGGCCCAAATTCATGTGAATGAAGATTATTCATGGACGCAGACTCACAATTCACTCATTCATTAACAATCTATTTATAGAACAAAGACTTCAGGCCTTTATTTAAGCAACTGACAGGACTGTGCCTTTAAACCTGACAGGACTGTCCCTTTAACCTGAGAGGACTGTCCCTATAACCTGACAGGACTGTCCCTTTAAACCTGACAGTACTGTCCCTTTAAACTAGAGTTGTACCGATTCCGATACTGGTATCGGAAATGTCTCTGATACTGCTGAAAATGTGGGTATCGTTATCGGCGAGTACTGGAGTCCATGCACTGATCCGATACCACGTAATTTGTTAGAGCTTCGTTAGCTCTGACACGGTTCTTTTTCGCCGCTCTTGAAACAGTTGCGCTGTGCTGTTTTAGAGGTGTGAAGAAGAACTGATCACCCGACACCTGTAGACAAGGAGCTAACGTTAGCTCATCATGTCGGCGGTTTGGCAGTATTTACCAGTTAGCTCCATTAGCGTTGTTAGCTGTGCTAGCTCCGTTAGCGCGCCTACAATCAAACTGGAGCGGCTTGTTTATTAAATGAAAAGAGCAGCACTACAACTAACCAGCGTACCTGTGTTTTAAAAGTTTAGCGTTACTTCAGAGACTCATTTTAACAATCTGGAGTCATGTAAAAATTATGTC
Organism: Solea senegalensis; assembly: GCF_019176455.1. Lineage (NCBI taxonomy): Eukaryota > Metazoa > Chordata > Actinopteri > Pleuronectiformes > Soleidae > Solea > Solea senegalensis. The sequence goes on along the minus strand of NW_025321949.1, from coordinate 2,534 downwards.
ACGCGCGTCCTTTCCCGGTCAGTCGTCATGGAAACATGAAGCTCTGCCAGTGCTGCGTTGTTTATACCAGAGTGAAAACAAACGTACAAGCTGAAAAACGAAATAACATATCACTGGTAAAAATAAATGGTGTCCATTCGCTGTATTCGTTCATGTTTTACAGAGGGTTTAACCTGAGCCAAACCTTACCACCAATGATTTATTTATTTATTTATTTAGATTTAGATCACTCATCATCACACATCATCTTAGTGTAGTTTACACAATACACATAACCAAAAGGGAAAGCGGGAGAAGCAAAAGCTTATCTAGTCCTGCCCTCATTACCCACAGAATACATATTTTCATCGTACAATACATAATTTTTCTTTTTTCTTATGACATTTTGACAAAAACATGTATCAGCATCAGGTAGCACTCAGAGATGCAGTCTAGCGCTAGACAGTCAATCAGACTCCATGTATGTCAGCTGTTGTTTGGGTACATTTGCTTCTTGTTTTTGTTTGGTTACATTTGCTTCCACTGCCGTCTCCACACGGTGTCTACAGATTTCTGTCTCTGACCTTTGTCATACTTTCCTCCTGGGTCATTCTGTATCGATTAATGGTCATCTCTACATACTTCTTTTTAAATACACTCCGTTTTGCTGATTTTTTTCATCTCCTCATCCAGATTATTGCACTGTCTGACACCTGTGACTGATATGGTAAAGGATTTGATGATGATAATCATATCACAGTCATGCAGGCGTAGTATGATATATATTTTTTTATAACGCACTGGTATCGGCCTCGGTACTCTGTATCGGCCGACACCCACAGCACAAGTATCGGGATCGGTATCGGGAGGGAAAAAATGGTATCGGATCTCTCTACTTTAAACCTGAGTAAACTGAGCCCGATTAACCCCTGACCTTTAACCCTAACCCCTAAATTTTAGCGTTAACCCCTGACCTTTAAAGTTAACCCCTGACCTTTAAAGTTAACCCCTGACATTTAACCCTAACCCATGACCTTTACAATCCTAAAAAACCTTTAATAATCTTTTCAATAAGGAAGCTCCGCCTCCTGCTCTGTGATGGGCTGCCATACTCACCTGGTTCAGCAAATACGATGACCTCAGAGACCTCAGACGGAGTTCCAGGTGGAGCAGAGATGTCCTTGGGTTCCTCCTGGATCTCCACGCGTCCATCTTCAGTCACGTGACCCACGTTCAGCTTCTGGATGGCGCTGAGCAGCGCAGCGCGAGGAAGCGGCCACGTCACTTTTGGTCGAGCGTTTAAGTGAATCATGTTCAGAATGTGACGCTTCTCCACCTCCTGCTCTGTGACGGACAGTCAGACGATGACACCACGGACGAGCACGTTGGTGAGGTACCGATGAGAGGGATGACAGACATCAAGTCCAGGACCAGCGGAGACATCATGAACTCAGTCTGGTTTTCAGTGTCAAGTAGAAGCTTCTGTAGAACTTCAGTTCAGAGTCTTCAGAGGTCTCATCTGTGGATCTGGTCCTGGTCTCAATGATCTCGTCCTTGTTGGAGTGGATCTGGTCTCTGTAGGGCGGTGCTGGATCTCTCTCTGTTTTACTCCTCCCACTGTCAGAGGTATTTCCCTGTGAGTCACACACACACACACACACACACAGACACACACACACATGCAGACACGCACACACATACAGAGACACACACACACCCTCTGTTGGTGGCAATTATGTATCAGCTAAAACCTGAACTATAAAAATTAAATATTCATTCATTCATTCATTCATTCATTCATTCATTCATAAGGAGGGTGATGACCATATTTAAAACATTGTTCATAAAAAGAGCCGATTTATTTTCACTCTGCTTTTTGTTAATAATTAAACTTTTTCACTTATTTTAGTGGAAAATAATAATAATAATAAAAACTATATAATTAGAATAAAAATAACTTCATATGCAACAAACATAAAATATAAATAAAACATGTATGAAACAAACATGTATGAAATAAAACATATATGAAATAACATCAAATATAAATAAAACATGAAATAACATAAAATAAAACATATATGAAGTAAAACATTTATAAAACAAAACATATATGAAATGAAACATATATAAAATATAACATTAAATATAAAATGAAACATTTATAAAACAAAACATTTAAAACTAAATATAAAAAATAAAACATATATAATATAAAACATGAAACATGTCGTCCAAAATGTGACAAAAATGTCATAGTATGTTGACAAAATTTGACAAAAATGTCATAGTTAAGTAGGTCGTCCAAAATGTGACAAAAATGTCACAAACTAGTGTGTCGTCTAACATATGACAAAAATGTCACAGTTTAGATTGTTGTCCAAAATTTGACAAAAATGTCATAGTTTAGTATGTCGTCCAAAATTTGACAAAAATGTCATAGTTTAGTATGTCGTCCAAAATTTGACAAAAACGTCATAGTTTAGTATGTTGTCAAAAAAGTCACCAAAACATCATAGTTTAGTATGTCGTCCAAAATTTGACAAAAATGTCAT
>NW_025321948.1:0-9300 GCF_019176455.1 Solea senegalensis | reverse complement strand
TCTTGTGTGTTTGTGGTCTTGTTGTGTGTGCAGTTGTGGGCCTCAATGTTTAAAACATCCACCTGTGTCACACAGTGTGCAGCTTTCTTGTGCTCACACACACACACACACACACACACACACACAGACACACACAGTCTTGTGTAGTTGGACTCTTCAGCTCTGAGTTGTGGAAACTGCTGATGCCAAACAGATCAATGATGGTTCCTGTGAGTCCAGGCGGAGGCTCCTTCTGGAGAACCACGTCTTCCATCACAACATGTTGAGGGCAATAAACCACCACCCATCAACCCCTCCCTCCCCTGTCTCCTCCCTCTGTCCTCCCCCGTCCTCCCCCGTCCTCCTCCCCACAGAGAGGACACAGACAAAGGCTGGCAGAGAAAACTGAAGAAGTTCAGATGTTTTGTAACGTTCACAGCAAAGAAATTATGAAAAATTGTTAATGTCACAAATTATTTTATTGAATGTGTGTTTGGTGCATGTGTGTGTGTGTTTGGAAACTCCCTGCCATGTTTTGATGCTAATCTGATTCTGTGGTCAGATTATCAGATTATTAGGTCACAGTAACATCAGCGCTCACAGTCACACATGATGTGACCGTGGACACATTTAATGATGCAGGGAAAATAAATATGACTTTTATTCATTTACTGTAACTGTTACATGCAAGGGGAGGAGGGGGAGAGGGGAGAGGGAGGGAGCCACAGTGAGTGAGAGAAGGAGTGAGCGGTGAAAACCAGACGAGACGCTGCTGTGAGCACATCCATTGATGAAGAGCAGCCGAGCGAAGACACATCAGCGAGTTCTTTAAAACAACGACACCAAAGATCACACCAGGTTTAAGAAAATATTATTGTGTCTGGTAATTGGCAGGACTGAATCACGGGTCAACCCAACCAAGGACAAGGAAGAAGGAAGAAAGGGCAAGAAGGAAGGAAGCAGGAGGGGACAAATTGAAACGACACCACTTTGCACTTTGACAATCAGACTTAGTGAGTTTGTTAAACTCGACAGACGCGGCTGCATTTACACTCTCATTAAAACCATTATTCACGACCTGTCGACTGTTTTCTTACTTCTTCACATGAACCGTCTGCTCAACACACACACACACACACACACACACACACACACACAGAATTAACTTCAAAACTCAATTTTCGACTGATTTTGGACCACATACTAACCCTACATACTAACCCTACCCTAACGTAACCCGCCAGCGAGCAGGTTATGTTCACAGAGTAAGTTACCGCAGTAACAGACCCAGAGTTTAAGTTACCCTCTCTTTCCCTCATCACATGACCCGCTTTCTGGAATACCCCACAGGTGTGAACAGAGCGTCAACACAACCTCTAAGACATGTGCGGATCATTTAGGCAGCAGTGACCACATGTTTGTCTCCGCTGTCCTCGTCCTGCAGAAGAAGAAGCTCCGACTGATAAACACAAAGTGGAACATTGCAAATAAATCGAAAATAATAATGGATGAGAAACTTAAGAAACACCAAGAATGTATAGTTCACCTTAAGGTCATCAGCACATATAGCTCAGTCCATCAGAAGATGACTTGTGTCTCTGAGGTTGTGAGTTCAACTCTTGCTGTCAACTGAACTTCTGCACTACTTTCAAAATAAGAAGTTAAAAATACCAGCAACATGTTGTTCTGCACTACAGTGAGAATAGCTTCTGCTGGAACAACAGGACTTCCATGTCTGAGGTTGTAAGTTCAAGTCTCATGAAGAACACAGTTTTTGAGTTCAGTGTTCAAAGTAAACAGTCAAGATCTCTAAGAGAACCTGAGGAGCTGTGAAGAGCAAGTGGCTCAGTGGACAAGAACGCTGCTTTCAACTCCAGTGGTCATAGGTTCAGTTCTTGTGAGGAGCAGGAGCTTTTAAAGCTCTACATCCAAACTCAAGATTAAAAGCAGACAGTAATCTTAGACGAAGGCGGCCTTGGTGGCGTGGTGGCTTTGTTCCACGCCAGCAGGTTCTGTCTCAACAGCGAGGTGGCAGGTTCGCTTCCCCACTGTGCACTGGTTCACTGGAACACATCCCGACCTAACCTAACCTCTTGCTGACTGACATGACCAACCCCGAGTGCGTCGTACCCCCCGGTCACCAGCGTCCAGCAGGGTGCAAGTGAGTCGTACCCCCCGGTCACCGGCAGCCATCGGGTGCGAGTGAGTCGTACCCCCCGGTCAGGCTCACTGGACTCGCCAGGTGTGGCCTTCGGCCACACCTGGAGAGTCCAGCAAGCAAAACAGTTGGAAGGGAGGTGGGGGCCGAAGGCCCCACCCCGCCACCAGCGCAGAAAACCCAAGATTGATTAGTTGCAGTGGAGGTCGGCCTCCACCCCACCTAAGTGTCTTAATGGTTACCTTGCTGCACAGTGTAATATAAAGCATTTGACCTTGACCTTTCCCTTGACTCCCCTCCCTCCCACCCCCTGCCCTTGTCCCTCCTCCCTCCCCACCCGGCCCTGTCCCTCCTCCCTCTCCTCACCCGCCCCCTCCTCCCCACCCCTGCCCTGTCCCCTCCTCTCCCTCCCTCCCCACCTGCCCTCCTCCCTCTCCCTCTCCCCACCCTGCCCCCTGGTCCCTCCTCCCTCCCTCTCCCTCTCCCTCTCCCCACCCTGCCCTGCCCTGCCCCTCCTCTCCTCTCCTCTCCTCTCCTCTCACTCCCTGCCCAGCTCCAACCTCACCTCTTACTACCTGCCCTACCTGCCCCACCCCTGCAAGGCTGTGGTTTGGAAGCTGCAAGGATCTGGGATTGAACCAGTCACCTTGTAACACACACATTCTCATTGTTGTGAACAAAACCAGTGCACCACCAATTCCTGCTCTATTTGGGACCTTTGGTCTCCTTTCAATCGTCACTTTAGTTGTTGACCTTTAAAATATTCTGCTCCTCACAAGAATTGAACTTATGAGCTGTGGACTTCGAAGCAGCATTCTTGTCCACTGAGCTACCTGCAACTTCTCTTCTTCAGGTTCTCTTAGAGCTTTTGACTGTTTACTTTGAACATCGTACTCAAACAGTTGACCATAAGACTTGAACTCATAACCTTTGACATAGAAGTCTTACTCTTCTAGCATGAGCTATACTTACTGACATGCACAACAACACGTTGCTGGTATTTTTAAATGCTTATGTTGGTCTAAAGTTCTAAAGTTGATTGCAAGATTTGAACTCACAACCTCAGAGATCCAAGACTCGATCTGATGGTGTGAGCTATTCATTCTGAAGAAAACTTACTTTCTTGTGTTCTTGAGTTTTTAAAATGCTCTGTCTTTCGAACCCGGAGAGAACCCACGCACACACGGGGAGAACATGCAAACTCCATGCAGAAAGGCCCTTGTTCCAACCGGGGCTCAAACCCGGGTCTTCTCGCTGCAAGGTGAGAGTGCTAACCACTACACCACCGTGTGGACCCAGTAGATCAGTTGATTAAAGTTATTCTAATGTTCGAAAGACAGTGCACCTCCCTTCCAACTGTTTTGCTTGCTGGACTCTCCAGGTGTGGCCTTCGGCCACACCTGGCGAGTCCAGTGAGCCTGACCGGGGGGTACGACTCACTCGCACCCGATGGCTGCCGGTGACCGGGGGGTACGACTCACTTGCACCCTGCTGGACGCTGGTGACCGGGGGGTACGACGCACTCGGGGTTGGTCATGTCAGTCAGCAAGAGGTTAGGTTAGGTTGGGATGTGTTCCAGTGAACCAGTGCACAGTGGGGAAGCGAACCTGCCACCTCGCTGTTGAGACAGAACCTGCTGGCGTGGAACAAAGCCACCACGCCACCAAGGCCGCCTTCGTCTAAGATTACTGTGTGCTTTTAATCTTGAGTTTGGATGTAGAGCTTTAAAAGCTCCTGCTCCTCACAAGAACTGAACCTATGACCACTGGAGTTGAAAGCAGCGTTCTTGTCCACTGAGCCACTTGCTCTTCACAGCTCCTCAGGTTCTCTTAGAGATCTTGACTGTTTACTTTGAACACTGAACTCAAAAACTGTGTTCTTCATGAGACTTGAACTTACAACCTCAGACATGGAAGTCCTGTTGTTCCAGCAGAAGCTATTCTCACTGTAGTGCAGAACAACATGTTGCTGGTATTTTTAACTTCTTATTTTGAAAGTAGTGCAGAAGTTCAGTTGACAGCAAGAGTTGAACTCACAACCTCAGAGACACAAGTCATCTTCTGATGGACTGAGCTATATGTGTAGAACTTTCTAGCAGGCAAAACTATTTGTCTTTCATTCTATTTATTTGTTCATTGTTGTAATTGGTATCAAAGCACCGTTGCCTTTAAAGAGCCTTTAAGGTGCATTGTCAAAGCCATGTTTTGTTATATATTGCCTTCGTATACAGCTTCGTAAATCTATCTATCATCAGAACCTGTACGACTTGTCGGTTTTATAACCTGACTAACTGTCTAACTGACTGTAGTTAGTAGCTAACAAGATGCTGTTTAACTAACTTCTACCTAACAAGATGCTGTCTAACTGCTAACTGACGTCTGCTTAACTGTGTATGTGGAATAAACCTTCAGAAAGACAGTCGAGTTGTGCCCGCCGTACTTGTTCTGGTCACCCTTTCCAGAAGGGAGCATTGAGCTGGGAAGACCAGCCAGCAGAAATCTGGACAGTTATAAAACCGTTGTCGGCGCCGTATCTGTGGAGTACGGACTGCCGAGCGGAGGACGGCAATCGCGAAGTACCAGGACCGGAGTGCTGGTGAAGCAGCCATGAATCACTAAACAGAGGAGCCGGAGCAAAGAGCTAACGGAGCCGTTGAAGGATTAAAGGAAGTGCCGCAGCCGTGAAGAAGGCTGTGAAGATTGCACAAGGAATACAAAGCTCTTCTGGGCGAATAGCTGGAACAGAAGAGCCAACGCAGCCGTGAATAAGGTTCTTCTGGGCGAAGAGCTGGAACAGAAGAACCAACGCAGCCGTGAATAAGGTTCTTCTGGGCGAAGAGCCTCACAGAGGAGAAGCTGGAACAGAGGAGCCAACACAGCCGTGTAAAATGGCAGACAACAAGCCAGATCTGGAAAGCCTACAGCGGAGGCTATTAAATGCGCAGCGGAACTTGACAACACGTTTTAATCGTCTCAAAGTTAACGCTGGCCACCTCGATGAACTGTCGAAAGAGGTGACAGGATTGAAGAGTGATTATGGTGTTTTCATCGATGCCAGTATTGAATATATTGAAGAATTGGAACAAATAGACCGGACGGACGATAACTGTGAACTGAGCAATGCCCTAGCAACGAGGGACGCTATTGTGCAAAGGTACCGTGAGACTATGGAAATGCTGTGGTTCAAGGATGCCGAGCCGGATATAAGCACCCTCGTGGCACGGTTCAATTCAGCTTTCGACCAGGCCGAGGTACTCGGAAGAAAAAGTGCACTACAGTGGTGTCAGCGAGAGGCCAGAAAGAAGGGACTGGATCAAGAACTCCATGAACTCAGAGACGCTGTGTATGTTTGGAAAGACTATCGGCCATATGGTAAGGAAAAATGGAGACTCCTTTTAACATTGACAATTAAAAAGGAGGAACTGATGGATGAGTGGTCATGCTGCCGGGATAACGAACGGGGAAATGGGCATATCCGACCAGTAACCCGTGTTAATACCATCCCACCTGTTCTGCATGGTGGGAGTACTGCATGTGTTACCAGCCCTCCTCCGCAGACCCTCACTAGTATGCCAGGACTTCACGCTACTCCCGTCCACTTCAGTATGGGACGAAGGAACACTGTGCCCACCAGCAACTCTGGTACAGTCACGGGAGGAGACAGCACTCAGGGGGCCCAACCCAAGAAGGTCACACAGATAAGCTTGCCTAAGCTCTCCGAGAACGAGAAGGCTGATTGGAAGAGTATCCGGACACAAGCGGGTCCCACAGAGTCCTTTGAAGTGGAACAGAAGAAACTGAAGGGTCAAGTGACAGAGTTACAGAAAGTAACGGAAGTCAATGACAAGAAGGTAAAGGAGCAGAGTAAGCTGAGGGCCGAGATGCCTGAGCTCAGCAGGGAGCTGAACTCTGAAGAGACCCAAACTGCAGAGCTGCAGGAGACCTTGGCGCAAAGTCAGGAGAATCTCACTGAGCTTCAATCTGACTTCTACCAGAAAGAGTCAGAAGAAGAAGAGTCGACTCTGCATCAAGACCTCAAGGCACCAGAAGAGACCCAAACTGCAGAGCTGCAGGAGACCTTGGTGCAAAATCAGGAGAATCTCACTGAGTTTCAGTCTGACTTCTACCAGAAAGAGTCAGAAGAGTCTACTCTGCATCAAGACCTCAAGGCACCAGAAGAAAGACTGAGCTTAGCACAGGAGGACTTGGCTACCAACACCAGCCAACTCCTGCTAACCACACCACTGCTAACTCCAAACCAGACAGGTTTGGAGGCTCAGACAAAGGAACTGAAGAGAAGCCACAGCTCATTGGAGCCAGCGCTCACTGAACAAGAGCAGGAGCACCTGGTGATACTGTCTTTAGAGAGCAGACTTTCTGAGAAAATGCTAAAACAGTGGCTTGCGCATGTGAGCAGCCCCAAAAACTATGCCTTCCCGGGAAACCATTTTGAGAGGCTGTTAATGTTCCTGAAAGGCCAAAAGTCATTATCCACAAGAATAGAGATTTTGAAGTTCAGCAAGCCAATCCCCATTTACATTTCTGAGAGACCCAGCTACCATGAGAAGCCGGTTGACTGGAAGAAGATCCTAGAGGGAGTGGAGAAGATCCTGAAAGAAAGGGGCTTCTACCTCAAGCCCTGGGTCCGGTCTGGTCAAAGTGGGAGGAAGGACGAGGCAAAGCCTGACCAAATGACTCTCCTTACTGAAGGAGAAGTGGATGTAAAAGCACCAAACCCATTAACTCGTCGCATCCTACCGAGCCAGATCACTGGATTGTACGACCCTATCGATTTAACAACACCTGTGAAGCAAAAAGGTGTGATTCTTGTGAGAAAGGCCTTCCAGGAAGCTGGAAGGCTCTCCAAAGACACTTGGGATGAGTCCCTCTCTGACGAACTCCGAGGGAAAGCAATCGAGCTGTTCAAAGAGTACACTCGCTTGGGGAGCATCAAGTTCTACAGAAGCCTCACACCCTCCGGCTGGAGGGGCAAGCCCTGGGGAACCACATTCTCTGACAGAAGCTGTGGATCTTACAGCGCTGTACTGTATCTGCGATGGGAAACGCCTGATGGTGTAGTTACCCGGTTGGTGAACCCAAAAGCCAAGTTAAACCCCTTAAACCAGAAAGGCGACACAGTCAAAGCCGAAATCTGTGGGGCTGTCTTTGCCGCACGCCTGAAGGAATACATGCTGAAGCATGGGAGCTTGACTGTGGAAAAGTGGTACCACTTCATGGACAGTCAGACGGTGCTGGGAGCCATCCAGAGAGACAGTTGCAGATTTCAAACATTCTTTGCAAATAGAGTCGGAAAGATCCAGAAGGCTGGGCCCGTAACTGATTGGTGGTGGATCCCAGGTGAAGTCAACGTCGCTGATCTCGTCACGAGAGGGTGTTCACCCAAGCAACTAGACGAAAACTCCGCGTGGCAGAAGGGTCCCGAGTTCCTGTCTAGTCCAGTGAAAGATTGGCCTATGGAATCTGCAGCAAAAGTGGCGGCTGATGCTAAAGAGACAGTGAGTAAACTCCAGAAGAAAGACTTTACAGCAGCTCTCATCAGAACCCAAGCGCAGAAGTTGTTAAATTCTGGTAGTGAAGGCCGGAATTTCACAGATGGAGATAGCAGGTCTCTAGCAGGGCTCCAGTTGGCAGGATATGAGACGAAATCGATCCCTGTCGAGACCAAGAAAGATGAGACACTGGGGGGCGCCGCACTCATAGTCCGAGTGGGTCTGAAAAGGTACAACCCTCTAGCTAAGCTCTGTGGAGGGGTCAGTCATGCCCGAAAGGCTATAAAGAAATGCGTTGCTCGTATAGGGAGAGCCCCTATCCCAGCAAAGTGGGAGGTAGTACTGACAGTGACCGAACTTGAAGAGACTCGCCGTCAACAAGGACGAAGCTTCGGGGCTCCTGCGGTGCTACGCCAGAGTCCAAGCCATCACCTGGGGAAACCCAGGAGTACCCCTGGCCCCATATAATGCCTGGATCAGCACCCTCCTCACACGGGAAGCCCACGGAGCCAACCACGAAGGCGTCGCTGGCACACTCCTCCGGGTGAGGTCCAAAGCGTGGGTGGTACAGGGGTCAAGAATTGCAAGAAACATCATCGACTCCTGCGTGCACTGTCGAAAGACAAAGGCAAGGTTGTGCAAGCAACAAATGAGTGAGCTCCCTCGTGAACGATCTGAACCAGCTGCACCGTTTGAGCTAACAGCACTGGATCTTTTTGGCCCCTACGTTGTTAGAGACACTGTAAAGCGAAGAACAAAGATGAAAGTCTGGGGAGTAGTATTCAGTTGTATGGCTTCCAGGGCGCTTCATGCTGACATCGTGGAAGACCTGTCAACGGATGGCTTCCTAAAGGCGTACCAACGCTTCACAGCTCTCAGGGGCCACCCGAGAAAACTTTGGTCGGATCAAGGGACCAACTTTGTGGGCGCCAAGCCAGCTTTAAAGGAGCTCTACGAATTCCTGAATAACATCGACAAGGATCAAGTCCAAAAGAAAGCAACCGCCGCTGGAACCGATTGGTCGTGGGTGTTTCACCCAGCAGACTCTCCCCATCGAAACGGAGCAGCTGAAGCAGCAGTCCGTACACTCAAGAGAGCGTTGAGCAACATCAGGGTGGAAAGTCACCTGACAGCACTGGAGTTCCAGACTCTCCTCTACCTGGCAGCTAATCTGTCAAACGAAAGACCAATCGGCGCAAGAGGCCAGGTACAAGACGAGACTGTAGGAGTCATCACTCCCAACTCACTTCTGCTTGGCCGTGCTGGGCCTAGTGGGGACTCTCGAGGGTTTGAATACCTGACTTACCCCGTTGCACGCCTAAGAGCGGTCCAGATCGAGGTCGACAAGTTCTGGAAGCGGTGGTGCCAGCTGGCGGGCCCGGGCCTCTTCGTTCGACAGAAATGGCACGCACCCGCGAGGAATGTCACAGTGGGAGACTTAGTGTGGTTGGCTGACCAGAATGCACTGAGAGGCCAGTTTAGGCTCGGTCGAGTTGTGGAGGCCCATCCTGATGTGAAAGGCGTAGTTCGAGAAGTTAAAGTGAGAACGTGCCAAAGTTGTCCGGTTTCCAGTGGACAAAGAGGGAAAGGCAAAGAGAAAGAGAATTGTCCCTCCACCACCATCCTTCACAGAGATGTCAGGAGGCTGGTGGTT
>NW_025321947.1:0-9552 GCF_019176455.1 Solea senegalensis | reverse complement strand
TACAGCACCTGGTATTCCCAGGCGGTCTCCCATCCAAGTACTATCCAGGCCCGACCCTGCTTGGCTTCCGAGATCAGACGAGATCGGGCGTGCTCAGGGTGGTATGGCCGTAAGCCGGGGGGTTGGGGACACAGACTGCTTTTATGGACTGGGCAAGGCCCCCTGCGCGTGGCGGGGCTCAAAAGTCAGCCTTTCGGACACACTGCACCTCAGCCTTTATCTCCACCACATGCTACACTCTAGTCCAGTATCGGGAAGCGACACCGAGATGGGCAAGCGGCTGTTGGTGCCGTCATGTCCAGTTGTTGCTGAATCTATAGGAAACGACAGCCAGGTATGCCAGTAAAAAGGTCGAGTGTTTCCTCTCCAATGTGTGCTGGAGGTTGAAGTTGAACATAGCACAGCATTAACGAGCAACTGAGTCAAGGCATTGGCCTCTGGGATTATTCATTTCCAGCACCATCAGCCAAAGAGCTGTGTCTGGCAAGAGCCACCCGGTGTTTGGCGAGTACACCTCATACTTACCTGGCAGGGGAGATACCATGATCAAGAAGGCTGTTCACCCAGGGCGAGGCTCAGCCATTGCACTCCGGCTGTGTTGACCCCTGCAAATTCCCCAAACGTGGGAGTCTTGACTGCATAATTTTTGCTAGTGGGGTGCTGCGTCCGCGCTTTCCCCCGATGAAGTCGTTGTAAGCAAAGGTCAGTCACCGGGTTCAACGCCAGGTGCCCATCTCCAAACTTTCTTACCGCCCCGCACAACATCTTCAGTCTTTTCCAAGTTGCTGAACGCGGATGGTTGGTGGGTGTTGTCTTTAGCTCAGCAAATGTCAATGCCTTTCCCAACTCTTTTGTAAGCAACTCGATTGTTGGAGTATGGATCCATGGCCATCATGCCAAGGGAGCATTACTTTACGCTGGCGCCCTGCCTACCTGCAGTGACCTTGATGTTGAAGTGATGCCAGAGCAACCTTTCACCATTTCAGAAGTCCGGATGAGGTGGGAAATGGCCCGGCAGTTTGTACTGCTCAGTGTGACACGGAGCTGCTTTGCTCATGCACTCACGTCTACCACTAAATGTTGGAGGTGTGCCAGTGAGCGAGGAATGTGCCACAGCCTCAGCGACTGATAGAAAACTGCAGCGCACAACCGACAGTAGGAAAGCGCTTCCTAACATGCAGTCAAATCTGGGCGGTTTATTGGCCGACTAAGCAAAAACGTTGAAGGAAGGCCGTCCCAAGGTGGCCGGCCGGCCGACCGAGACTGTGGTGACTCCGGCGGATAGACTCCTCGGCTGCTCTCCAGGACAGGGGCTACGTTGACTCTGGTTTCTCTTCAAAATGCACAAGTCTTTCGCCTTTTACTAAAGACTTCCGTGGAGAGGGACGTTCAAGAGTTTAAGTTATTTTTGGTGGGCTTTGCTGTAAGGCTGCGCCCTTTGAGTGTGTCAAATGTCAAGCAGCTGTCTGTCAAGGCTCAGAGGTGCACTTAGGTCAACCTTGGGGCGGAGGTGATCAGCAGCAGCAGCCTTTGTTATGCGCCCTTAAAAACATGGCACCACAACAACTGACTTGTGTGCCAAGATCTTGCTGGCCCTGCGACACCCGTGGGCCATCGCCGGCCTTTTGGCTAAGATCAAGTGTAGTATCTGTTCTTATCAGTTTAACATTCGATAAGGTCCTCTATATGGGGATTAAATATTAAATGCATTTTTGAGCAGTGGGAGGAAAACTGGGCTTTCACTCCTTGCATTGACCTGGTATTGCAGTGCTACCTAGGAACGGTGCACCATTCTCTTTTTCTGTGAAAGCAAAGCTAAGCTGAAACCAGAAAGACATCAACCCGTGCCTGTGCGTCAATTTAATTGCGAGCCCATGTTTCTTGTAAGGAAGCAGCAGCAGCAGCAGCGTAAAAGCTTACAGCACCTGGTATTCCCAGGCGGTCTCCCATCCAAGTACTAACCCGGCCCGACCCTGCTTAGCTTCCGAGATCAGACGAGATCGGGCGTGCTCAAGGTGGTATGGCCGTAAGCCGAGGGGTTGGGGACACAGACTGCTTTTATGGACTGGGCAAGGCCCCTGCTCGTGGAGGGGCATGTTTCTTGTAAGGAAGCAGCAGTGTAAAAGCGTGCAGCGGTGTAAAAGCTTACAGCACCTGGTATTCCCAGGCGGTCTCCCATCCAAGTACTCACCAGGCCCGACCCTGCTTGGCTTCCGAGATCAGACGAGATCGGGCGTGCTCAGGGTGGTATGGCCGTAAGCCGGGGGGTTGGGGACACAGACTGCTTTTATGGACTGGGCAAGGCCCCCTGCGCGTGGCGGGGCTCAAAAGTCAGCCTTTCGACACACTGCACTTCAGCCTTTATCTCCACCACATGCTACACTCTAGTCCAGTATCGGGAAGCGACACCGAGATGGGCAAGCGGCGGTTGGTGCCGTCATGTCCAGTTGTTGCTGAATCTATAGGAAACGACAGCCAGGTATGCCAGTAAAAAAGGTCGAGTGTTTCCTCTCCAATGTGTGCTGGAGGTTGAAGTTGAACATAGCACAGCATTAACGAGCAACTGAGTCAAGGCATTGGCCTCTGGGATTATTCATTTCCAGCACCATCAGCCAAAGAGCTGTGTCTGGCAAGAGCCACCCGGTGTTTGGCGAGTACACCTCATACTTACCTGGCAGGGGAGATACCATGATCAAGAAGGCGGTTCACCCAGGGCGAGGCTCAGCCATTGCACTCCGGCTGTGTTGACCCCTGCAAATTCCCCAAACGTGGGAGTCTTGACTGCATAATTTTTGCTAGTGGGGTGCTGCGTCCGCGCTTTCCCCCGATGATGTCGTTGTAAGCAAAGGTCAGCCGCCCGAAGTTCAACGTTGTGTGCCCATCTCCAAACTTCTCACGTCCTTGCGGAGCAACATCCCCAGTCTTTCCAAGTTGCTGGGAACGTGATGGTTGTGGGTGTTGTCTTTCAGCTCAAAGCAAATGTCACGCTCCCTTTCCCAACTCTTTGTAGAAGAACTCGATTGTTGGAGATGGATCCATGGCCATCATGCCAAGGGTTAATACTTTGGCGCTTGCTCTGTTCACTCCGTGCAGTGACCTGATGTTGAAGTGATGCCAGGAGCAACTCACCATTTCAGAAGCCCGGATGAGGTGGGAAATGGCCCGGCAGTTTGTACTGCTCAGTGTGACACGGAGCTGCTTTGCTCATGCACTCACGCCTACCACTAAATGTTGGAGGTGTGCCAGTGAGCAAGGAATGTGCCACAGCCTCAGCGACTGATAGAAAACTGCAGCGCACAACCGACAGTAGGAAAGCGCTTCCAAACATGCAGTCAAATCTGGGCGGTTTATTGGCCGACTAAGCAAAAACGTTGAAGGAAGGCCGTCCCAAGGTGGCCGGCCGGCCGGCCGACCGAGACTGTGGTGACTCCGGCGGATAGACTCCTCGGCTGCTCTCCAGGACAGGGGCTACGTTGACTCTGGTTTCTCTTCAAAATGCACAAGTCTTTCGCCTTTTACTAAAGACTTCCGTGGAGAGGGACGTTCAAGAGTTTAAGTTATTTTTGGTGGGCTTTGCTGTAAGGCTGCGCCCTTTGAGTGTGTCAAATGTCAAGCAGCTGTCTGTCAAGGCTCAGAGGTGCACTTAGGTCAACCTTGGGGCGGAGGTGATCAGCAGCAGCAGCCTTTGTTATGCGCCCTTAAAAACATGGCACCACAACAACTGACTTGTGTGCCAAGATCTTGGGTTGGCCCCAGACACCTGTGGGCCATCGCTTCTCGGCCTTTTGGCTAAGATCAAGTGTAGTATCTGTTCTTATCAGTTAAATATCTGATATGTCCTCTATATGGGGATTAAATATTAAATGCATTTTTGAGCAGTGGGAGGTGAAAACTGGGGCTTGCTCTCTTCACTCCTTGCATTGACCTGGTATTGCAGTGCCACCAGGAACGGTGCACCATTCTCTTTTTTCTGTGAAAAGCAAAGCGAAGCTGAAACCAGAAAGACATCAACCCGTGCCTGTGCGTCAATTTAATTGCGAGCCCATGTTTCTTGTAAGGAAGCAGCAGCAGCAGCAGCGTAAAAGCTTACAGCACCTGGTATTCCCAGGCGGTCTCCCATCCAAGTACTAACCCGGCCCGACCCTGCTTAGCTTCCGAGATCAGACGAGATCGGGCGTGCTCAGGGTGGTATGGCCGTAAGCCGAGGGGTTGGGGACACAGACTGCTTTTATGGACTGGGCAAGGCCCCCTGCGCGTGGCGGGGCTCAAAAGTCAGCCTTTCGGACACACTGCACTTCAGCCTTTATCTCCACCACATGCTACACTCTAGTCCAGTATCGGGAAGCGACACCGAGATGGGCAAGCGGCTGTTGGTGCCGTCATGTCCAGTTGTTGCTGAATCTATAGGAAACGACAGCCAGGTATGCCAGTAAAAAAGGTCGAGTGTTTCCTCTCCAATGTGTGCTGGAGGTTGAAGTTGAACATAGCACAGCATTAACGAGCAACTGAGTCAAGGCATTGGCCTCTGGGATTATTCATTTCCAGCACCATCAGCCAAAGAGCTGTGTCTGGCAAGATCACCCGGTGTTTGGCGAGTACACCTCATACTTACCTGGCAGGGGAGATACCATGATCAAGCAGGCGGTTCACCCAGGGCGAGGCTCAGCCATTGCACTCCGGCTGTGTTGACCCCTGCAAATTCCCCAAACGTGGGAGTCTTGACTGCATAATTTTTGCTAGTGGGGTGCTGCGTCCGCGCTTTCCCCCGATGATGTCGTTGTAAGCAAAGGTCAGCCGCCCGAAGTTCAACGTTGTGTGCCCATCTCCAAACTTCTCACGTCCTTGCGGCGCAACATCCCCAGTCTTTCCAAGTTGCTGGGAACGTGATGGTTGTGGGTGTTGTCTTTTAGCTCAAAGCAAATGTCACGCTCCCTTTCCCAACTCTTTGTAGAAGAACTCGATTGTTGGAGATGGATCCATGGCCATCATGCCAAGGGTTAATACTTTGGCGCTTGCTCTGTTCACTCCGTGCAGTGACCTGATGTTGAAGTGATGCCAGGAGCAACTCACCATTTCAGAAGCCCGGATGAGGTGGGAAATGGCCCGGCAGTTTGTACTGCTCAGTGTGACACGGAGCTGCTTTGCTCATGCACTCACGTCTACCACTAAATGTTGGAGGTGTGCCAGTGAGCGAGGAATGTGCCACAGCCTCAGCGACTGATAGAAAACTGCAGCGCACAACCGACAGTAGGAAAGCGCTTCCAAACATGCAGTCAAATCTGGGCGGTTTATTGGCCGACTAAGCAAAAACGTTGAAGGAAGGCCGTCCCAAGGTGGCCGGCCGGCCGGCCGACCGAGACTGTGGTGACTCCGGCGGATAGACTCCTCGGCTGCTCTCCAGGACAGGGGCTACGTTGACTCTGGTTTCTCTTCAAAATGCACAAGTCTTTCGCCTTTTACTAAAGACTTCCGTGGAGAGGGACGTTCAAGAGTTTAAGTTATTTTTGGTGGGCTTTTGTAATGGCATATTGCATGCACACAGACACACAGTTTCTTTATGTCACACAAGGTTCAGTGGTTAGTTGTTTCTTGGGTCACACGAGGTGTAGAGGGCAATTATAAGTTTCCCATTTCATCTCAAGGTCCCTGTCCTCCCAAGAAACTCCCTGTTCTCTACTGATATCTGCTAGTTTCTCACAACAGCTTATTGGCATCATATCAGACAACTACTCTATCCAATGAACCTTCTGTTCTTCTGTATCACGTACACATACTGCTGAAGACATGTTTATATACGCCTTGTTTCTCTCTGCTCAGTGTTGTTCACTTTGCAGACTCTTCGACTCTGTAAACTGTGCTCCTCTGGTTGCAACTCAGATTAAATCAACTTGCTTGTATTCATCCGACTCAGTTCTCGTGCTTCATCTCACTCACAAAAGTTCCCACAACAATTTGGTGTCAGAAGTGGGATCGTCTGAGAGTCCGTCGGGATCAAAAGGACGTCGGCAGCGCGCACCTGGAATCCAGGAGATCTTCCTCTACCTCCAACCAAGTATTCAGAGAGAGGGGACCGGCGATCCAATTGATTGACTGACTGGCTCCACGACGATCCAAGATAAAGATAACGTCCGCTTGAGACGGTGAGATGTTGACTTTCCAAATTCCAAATTTACCAATGATTCATGAATAATGACAATGATTCTGTAATCAATAGAGAAAAGTTTTTTTTATGTATTTTCTGAGTCTGTGGATACTTGCATTACTGCTGGTCATCATTTTCCATCGTTTACTTCCTTTTTGTTTTGGAACATTGACACGGAACTGTCATGTTGTAGGTTTTGATTGAAGGGGTTTACTTCCTTGAAATTGAAACTGAGTTTGTAGGTATAGGTTTTCATAACCTGATACTGAGTTTGTAGGTATAGGTTTTTATAACCTGATACTGAGTTTGTAGGTACAGATTTTTATAATCTGATACTGAGTTGTAGGTACAGATCTTTATGGTCTGATACTAAAGTAGGTGAGAACTTTCCACTCTCACTGAGGTAGGTGAGAACGTTCCATTCTCACTGAAGTTAGGTGTGGGTTATAGGCGTCAAAGACCTACACCTAGGATTATTTACTAGAAGTCAGGGACTTACCGGTAGACAGGGTCTATACGAGGTAAATAATCAAAAGAGTCAGGGCCTCTTGGTAAAAAGGAAACATGGGTACCCAAGGAAGTAAACGAGCGAAAAATGATCCAGACAGTCCAATTATTCTGGCCATGAAACAAAAATATGGGGATCAAAGTGTTGAATGTTTGAATTACTGGGTAACAAATCATGGATTCCCAGAAGGGGGATCGTTGAGCAAAACTCAACTGAAAAAATTACGTGAAAGTCTTGAGAAAGAAAGACAGACAATTATGAGCAAAAAGAGAGTGAAAAGTGATAAAATGAGAGAGATTGAAAAGAATGAAGGATGTCTGAAAAAGTGGGAAGTTGAATGTGAAACGAGAGAAAGGAGACAAGTGTGCAAAATGATAACATGTATGAAAGTTGATAAGAAAGACAAAGGAAGTGATTTTGAACCTAAGAGTAAAAAGAATTCTCTCTATCCTAAACTGACAGGGTGCGGTCAGAGCTCTCTGGTTGATGACGCTTCCTGGTCCCTCCCTCGAAGACGCCCCCCTCCAGATGCAATGGCTCCGCCTTCGGTTCCTCCTCCATACAACGCCTCATCTGCCACGTCATCACCGATGTCATCCACATCCTCTTTCATGAACACTCCCTCACCAGGCTCCAGTGTCCTCACCTCCTCCTCCCTCTCCCCTCCAATTGCAGCACGCACCAGACAACAGATTCAGCTCTTACGATGCCAATGGTGCAAGTTATGGGTCCGGATGGAAATCCAGGTTTTGTCTACCGCCCATGGACAACTCAGGACCTGATTGATGCAGCATCACACCTCCCAAAGCCTGCACAAGGTGGCGCTGCCATGGCACGAGCCTATGTTCAGTTCATCAAAGATTTCACACCAACCTCAGGCGAAATCCAGAGAGTCATGATGAAATACATGAAACCATCTGATTTCTCCAAGGTGAAAGACATTTTCCCAAGAGATGGCGACTTCAGACCACAAACGGTGAATTGGGACACTAATGACAATGCTGATCTAGCAGACCGACAGTATCAGGACTTTGTCACACAATTAGGACTGAAATTGGTTGAGGTTTCCCCTGCTCACTGTGACCTTGCTAAAGTGAATGCCTGCTGTCAGAAGGAAGAGGCATGCAGAGGGGACGCAGGCCATGGCAAGGAGAGAGATCAGGTCCAAGAATGGGACCACCACCAGGTTACGATGTGTGATTCCTGTGTGGCACTAAAGGACATTGGGCAAAGGATTGCACACAATTCCGAGGCCGAGGCAGAGGAAGAGGTGCTCCACCTAGAGGCAGAAATGACCGTTGGCAACAATCATCTGACTGATCTGAGAGACGAGGGAGGGGAGGACCAGATGCGTGCGTCACCCAGACAGCCTACCCTGAACCTTCAAAAAAGGGGAGTGAGAATGACACACACACACACACCACTCACACGCTTACACCGCAGCAACAACACCAACTACTCACAGATACTATTGAAGTTTTACAGAGAAAAACTGAGTTTAAACCTATAGGAACATACACCATGTATGATGACTCAATGGTGCAGAAACTGCCCACTATGATTTTGAATGTTGCAGGAAAAGATGTTACATTTATGGTTGACTCGGGTGCAACACGCACAGTGTTAAAATACTCTGAAATACCTGAGGCCAAACTCAGTGGCAATTTCATGTATTCCATTGGTGCATGTGGAACAACAGTGAAAGAGAACTATACATCTCCAATTACGTGTTCTCATCCTGAACCATTTACTAAAGTAAAGCACTCATTTTTGCTTTCCCAAGTCTGTCCATTCAACTTGTTAGGACGAGACTTGATGATGGCTTTTGGCATCGACCTGATTTCGACACCAGAAGGAGTTAAAGCTGTGAGACGAACAACTCCACCCAATCCTGAAGCCTATATAATGGCTAAGTATCAACCTGATTTAATCTCCTCGCTGCTCTACATATACCAATGGAAAGTTGAGAGTGTTTTGGCTCCATCTCTAACTGAACGTGCACATGCACTGGTTAGCCCAACTGCAGCTTTCATGCAGCCTGAGGCACTCCATTGCACGTCACACGTGACAACTGACCTTGACAGAGACTATGAAACTAAATGGTGGACTGACATCAAAGATACTCTACTGACTGACTCTCTCTACTGGACAGACCTGCGATGTGCACTTTCTGTCAGCTTAACAGCTGAACAACAACGATTTTTTCTGATTAACAATTCACATCCACATATTTCGCTTTCCAAAGGACAAACTGATCAATGGAGAGATTTAGGTCCATGGACAAAATCATGCATTGAGCTCAAAGATTGGCAATCTACACCTGACCCACATGTGTCGTACTCGCCAAAGGGGGGTGTTTTCAAAACTGCATGCAAATTAACTGTGGCTACTCTGAAATCTGTCTACTTGCTAGACCACAATCTTGATAAAACCGAACACATACACCAAATGCTCTCCGCAGAACAGATCCATCCAGCCCTTGCACAAGTCCCACCCAAATTGTGGGCACAAGGCAAATATGATGTAGGTCTCATAAAAAATTGTGAACCTGTAATAGTCACTCCTAAGTCTGACTACAGACCAAAACGAGTTCAGTACCCTCTGCGTCCGGAAGCCGTCGACGGCATTAAACCTGTTTTTAAATCCTTATTGGAAGCTGGTGTTATTATCCCATGCAATGACTCACCTGTCTGCACTCCTATTTTTCCAGTTCAAAAAGCTAGAGAACCACCATCTCTACCCGAGTGGCGATTTGTTCAAGACTTAAAAGCAGTTAATGCAGCTGTTCATGCCAGAACACCAAGTGTTCCTAACCCCTACACTTTGCTTTCACAAGTTCCATCCTTTGCTAAGTGGTTTTCAGTTGTTGATCTATCAAATGCATTTTTCAGTGTTCCTGTTC
>NW_025321946.1:0-18888 GCF_019176455.1 Solea senegalensis | reverse complement strand
GGCGTGCTCAGGGTGGTATGGCCGTAAGCCGAGGGGCTGGCGACAGAGAGTGCCTTTATGGACTAGGCAAGGCCCCTGCTCGTGGAGGGGCATGTTTCTTGTAAGGAAGCAGCAGTGTAAAAGCGTGCAGCGGTGTAAAAGCTTACAGCACCTGGTATTCCCAGGCGGTCTCCCATCCAAGTACTAACCAGGCCCGACCCTGCTTGGCTTCCGAGATCAGGCGTGCTCAGGGTGGTATGGCCGTAAGCCGGGGGGTTGGGGACACAGACTGCTTTTATGGACTGGGCAAGGCCCCCTGCGCGTGGAGGGGCTCAAAAGTCGAAACCTTCGGACACACACTGCGCTGGCCTTTATCTCCACCACATACTACTCCCTAGCGGCCGCCGGGAAGCGACACCGAGATGGGCAAGCGGCTGTTGGTGCCGTCATGTCCAGTTGTTGCTGAATCTATAGGAAACGACAGCCAGGTATACCAGTAAAAAAGGTCGAGTGTTTCCTCTCCAATGTGTGCTGGAGGTTGAAGTTGAACATAGCACAGCATTAACGAGCAACTGAGTCAAGGCATTGGCCTCTGGGATTATTCATTTCCAGCACCATCAGCCAAGAGCTGTGTCTGGCAAGAGCCACCCGGTGTTTGGCGAGTACACCTCATACTTACCTGGCAGGGGAGATACCATGATCAAGAAGGCGGTTCACCCAGGGCGAGGCTCAGCCATTGCACTCCGGCTGTGTTGACCCCTGCAAATTCCCCAAACGTGGGAGTCTTGACTGCATAATTTTTGCTAGTGGGGTGCTGCGTCCGCGCTTTCCCCCGATGATGTCGTTGTAAGCAAAGGTCAGCCGCCCGAAGTTCAACGTTGTGTGCCCATCTCCAAACTTCTCACGTCCTTGCGGAGCAACATCCCCAGTCTTTCCAAGTTGCTGGGAACGTGATGGTTGTGGGTGTTGTCTTTCAGCTCAAAGCAAATGTCACGCTCCCTTTCCCAACTCTTTGTAGAAGAACTCGATTGTTGGAGATGGATCCATGGCCATCATGCCAAGGGTTAATACTTTGGCGCTTGCTCTGTTCACTCCGTGCAGTGACCTGATGTTGAAGTGATGCCAGGAGCAACTCACCATTTCAGAAGCCCGGATGAGGTGGGAAATGGCCCGGCAGTTTGTACTGCTCAGTGTGACACGGAGCTGCTTTGCTCATGCACTCACGTCTACCACTAAATGTTGGAGGTGTGCCAGTGAGCGAGGAATGTGCCACAGCCTCAGCGACTGATAGAAAACTGCAGCGCACAACCGACAGTAGGAAAGCGCTTCCAAACATGCAGTCAAATCTGGGCGGTTTATTGGCCGACTAAGCAAAAACGTTGAAGGAAGGCCGTCCCAAGGTGGCCGGCCGGCCGGCCGACCGAGACTGTGGTGACTCCGGCGGATAGACTCCTCGGCTGCTCTCCAGGACAGGGGCTACGTTGACTCTGGTTTCTCTTCAAAATGCACAAGTCTTTCGCCTTTTACTAAAGACTTCCGTGGAGAGGGACGTTCAAGAGTTTAAGTTATTTTTGGTGGGCTTTGCTGTAAGGCTGCGCCCTTTGAGTGTGTCAAATGTCAAGCAGCTGTCTGTCAAGGCTCAGAGGTGCACTTAGGTCAACCTTGGGGCGGAGGTGATCAGCAGCAGCAGCCTTTGTTATGCGCCCTTAAAAACATGGCACCACAACAACTGACTTGTGTGCCAAGATCTTGGGTTGGCCCCAGACACCTGTGGGCCATCGCTTCTCGGCCTTTTGGCTAAGATCAAGTGTAGTATCTGTTCTTATCAGTTTAATATCTGATATGTCCTCTATATGGGGATTAAATATTAAATGCATTTTTGAGCAGTGGGAGGTGAAAACTGGGGCTTGCTCTCTTCACTCCTTGCATTGACCTGGTATTGCAGTGCCACCAGGAACGGTGCACCATTCTCTTTTTTCTGTGAAAAGCAAAGCGAAGCTGAAACCAGAAAGACATCAACCCGTGCCTGTGCGTCAATTTAATTGCGAGCCCATGTTTCTTGTAAGGAAGCAGCAGCAGCGTAAAAGCTTACAGCACCTGGTATTCCCAGGCGGTCTCCCATCCAAGTACTAACCAGGCCCGACCCTGCTTGGCTTCCGAGATCAGACGAGATCGGGCGTGCTTTTTTTTTTTGTTTTTTATTATCAAAAATACTTTCATTAACAAAAATGAACACACTTATTCACAAGAAACCACAAAACACGTTTAAACCATGATTCAATGATGAAACAAAAGACATATTCAAGGAGAATCAAAATGTTGACGAAGCAATAACAAAGAAAGAAAAAAAACATAAATAGATAAAACCCTAGCCAATGGGACATTATACTCAATAAGATTTAAAGAAACAGGGTTTACAGCAAAAACATCAACGATATCCTTGAGAGATGAAAACGTGGCAATGTACTCCCCAGAACATTTAGAAATGAAACATCAGTTCTTCCCTCTGATCGAGGTCGTATAAGGAGTTGTTGGTGAGAAAAGTTTCCTGGAATGTTGCCTTGTAGGCATCCTTGAGCAGTCTGAGATGACTTTTGACCATGCTTGTGAAGAAGAGCCATCTGTTTATTTGTACATCCTCATAGAGTGCGTAGTTCCTGGCAATGAAGATGGTGTGTCGGGCTATGGATAGTAGAATGTTAATCAGGGTTGTGTTTATACCTTCTTTCTTGTGTGAGTATCCAAAGAGCCAAGTCCATTCCCAGTCTGTAATGTCTTTGCTGCTGAGCTTGCAGTGGTCGGTGAGGAGGTTCTTGACCCGGGTGATGAAGACCTCGCAGATGGGACAGGTGAGAAAGATGTGTTCAAGTGTTTCGTCATTTTTATTACAGACAGTACAAACCCTCTCATAGATAGCACTGTTCATTTGGTGCAGGATGATACCCGAGAAAATTCGTCTATGTCTGATTTTGAAATCGGTGTTGTTGGCGAAGGGATGAGCATAGGGGCTATTTATGTTTTTCCACATGGTGGAAACATTAATCGACGGGAAGTGTTCTTTCCAATGAGTTTCAGATGTCGGTTTTTGTACTATGTTTGCCAGCAAGGTGTTGTACCAATACTTGGAGGTTAGTTGATTAATGCTTTTCGCATCAGGCTGAGCACTTTGACGAAAATCAAGGGTATCATTCTGCCTACTACCACTGGTCTTGTAAAAAGCCTGTTTTAGATGGTCAGCAATCCCAGTTTCAATTTTCTGACATGTGAATTCAGCAAACCGTTTGCAATAAATGTTTTTGGCTCTGAGCCGATTCAAGATTTCTTCCACTACTATTTCGCCTTGATTGTTTGTGAAGTCTCCCAATGTGTATAAACCTGCTTGCGGCATTGACCCGCCCGAGATGGGCCTGCCCAGATATGTGATGTCTGGGTTGTGGAAAACGGGGAGCTGCAGCAGCTGGTGTTTGTTTTGTACTATAGTTACCAGGTGGGGTCTGGCCAACTCCCATGCCTCAAAGATCTCTTGTGTGAACTGTGAGATGTGTGTAGCTTGTGATTTTAGTGGGATCTGACAGAGATTGTAAATGCCACTGTTTCCACATGTTTTAATGGTGTCAAGCAGTTGATGTTTCCAAAAAAGGTCAGTTTTATCGTCCAACAGCTTTTTGATGATTTTGATTCTGAATGAGTGTTTTTTTGTGTTTATGTCTATTAGCCTAAGCCCACCGTTTGTGTATGTATCAATTGTTGTTCTGTGTTTTATCATGTTGCGGCGGCTTCCCCACAGAAAAGTGGATATCATTTGATTTATTTCTGCATGAGTTTGTTTTGGGAGATCATAGACTTGTAGCACATGATTCACTTTGGAGAGTATCAGGGAGTTGAGCATGACCACCTTACCCTTCAGGGTCAGCTTCCGCATTTTCCACAACCCCAAGGTGTTGTTCATTTTATTTAGCACCTCTTTCCAGGTGTTATCTCTGGCGGCCTTTTGATCCTGGCCAATATGCACTCCTAAGACCCTTACACTGGCCTTTTCCTCTATGAACGCCTGTCTGCCTGGTGACCTTGCCCCATTGCCACAGTACATTATAGTTGATTTGTTTTCATTGATTTTGGCACCGGAGGCTGAGCAGTAGATATGTACAAGATTCAAAGCTAGTTGTAGACTTTTTCCATCTTTGACCATGATATTTGTGTCATCGGCATAGGCAATCATTTTGCAGGAAGTGCCATTATCTGCCAGTATGCCCTGAATGTTAATGTTCTGATTTATTAATAGAGCTAGGGGCTCGGCCACCAGGCTGTAGAGCAGAGAGGAGAGGGGACATCCCTGTCTAATTGATCTTTGGATTGCTATTTTTGGGGTTTGGAGACCATTCACTTTTATGCGACTGTGTGCATTGTTGTAAAGAGATTGAATTCTTTTAATGAAATTGTGACCAAAACCGAATTGTTTTAAAACAGCCCATAAAAAGTTGTGTTCAACTCGATCGAACGCCTTTTCAAAATCTACTCCTAGATAGATGCCACCAGTTTGTGACATCTGATAGATGGTTTCTTTTATGGATAAAATGGAATCTGAAATATCTCGTCCGGGAATGCTATATGCCTGTGACTGATGTACTATGTTTGGGATAATTTCTTTGAGTCTGTTTGCTAGAACCTTTGCGAAAATTTTGTAATCAGTATTCAGAAGGCTTATGGGTCTGTAGTTGTTAATGATCGTTCTGTCTCCTCGGTTTTTGTATGCCAAAGTAATTAAACCAAGTGTAAGGGTCTCAGGAGCTTCACCTTTCTTCTCAACTTCCTCAAAAATTCGAAATAAAATTGGTGTTAAACTTTCTTTGAAAAATAGATAAAATTCAGTTGTTAAACCATCTACGCCTGGACTCTTGTTTTTTTGTAAGCCCTTGATGGCTGCTTCAATCTCTGCCATGCTGATAAGCTGATCACACCATATTCTGTCCTCCGTTGAGATTTGGTTCTGAATGACCTTCACCACACTTGTAATTGTATTTTGATTTATATTTTGATTTGTATATAGCTGCTGGAAGAAATCTTGTATTCTGGATATTATTTCATCAGTTTGTATAATTATGTTGCCCTTGCTGTCTTTCAGTTCTTTTATGAATGCTTTATTTTGTTTTTGCTTTTCTAAGCCGAGGAAAAAAGCTGAACATTTTTCCCCCTCCACAAAATTTTGCACTCTGCTTCTAATTATTGCCCCCATGCATTCCTTCTTTTTGGAGAGCGCTAACTTGTCTCTCAAATAAATATAATTTGTCAGATCTCCGTTAGGTTCATTGGCTATCTTTTGGAGTTCGTGTTCTAATTTTACTCTTAGCTCTTTTTCATTTTTTTTCTCCAGCCAGCTCTTATGTTTACTATAATTTATACATACTCTTTTGATTCGTTCTTTCACTCTTTCCCACCAATTAAATATGTCTTCGACCCACTCCATTTCATTTGCCACATTGTGAAGAAGACGGTTAACTTTGTCAATGAACTGTTGATCTTTTAGTAAGCTATTGTTAAAACACCATACCCCACCATTTGTTTGTGCTACTGATGGAAATAATGACAATTTTATGAGGGAGTGATCACTCCATGTGTTGAGGACATATTCTATTGAGTTCACATTGTGTACAATGGAGCTTGCCACTAAGGCATAATCAATACGGGATTGTTTGAGAGTATTTTGTACCACCTGATGTCTGGAGAACTGAGTTTTATTTGGATGCATAATTCGCCATAAGTCAACCAGGTCGTATTCTTTTATGATTTCGAATAAGGATCGCCTGCTCACATCATCTTTAAAGAGATTGTTGCTAGATATGTCAAATTTGGTGAGGGGAACATTGAAGTCTCCAGTGATGATGGAGTTGTTGTTTACCCACTTATTTAGCTCTTTGAAAAACACTTTTCTTTCACCCTCAGTGTTAGGAGCATATATATTGATAATTCTAATATAAACATTTTTTTTCCATGAATCAACTATCAATAATCTACCTCGTGAGCATTTATATATTTCTATTACCTTATCAAAGACATTGTTTTTAATCAGCGTTGCCACCCCACACATTGCTCGATCTGCATTTGCGAAATATACATTCCCTTCCCATAACCCTCCTATCATGCTCACAGGAGATGAGGACCATTTTGTTTCTTGTAGCAGCAAGATGTCACATTTGGTAGTATTGATGACTTTGTGTAGTTTTTCTCTGCTGCAGAGCCCACGGGCATTCAGTGAGAGAAGCAGGGCCATGAGAAGGGTGAGCTGTATTATTGTGGCATTAAACATCACACTCATTTTTTTCTATTTTGCTTTTTCTTATTTGTTTTACCGGACTTGTCTGTATTTTTCGTTTTCTTGCCAGGGACACTACCGAGAGGTCCATCTCCGAATCAGAGTCAGCACTTGGTGAGGGAGAAACTGTTGGCTCTTTTTCAGAGTGGGGAGGACTGAGTGGCGCAGATTCTGCGGTTGGGGTGCTTCTCGTGCCTCTGGCTTGGAGCTTTTCAGCTCCAGCCACTTTTTTTTCATTGTCTGGTTGAGCCTCGTCATTCTGCGCTTCCGGAAGGCTTTCTCCAGAGGTTTCCACATTAGTGGTTATTTTTTCCGCTCGGGGCGGCTGGGCAGGGGGCCCTTTCTCTACACCACACTCTGTGCGTACCTCCGCAGGCGCTATCTCTGCCTCCTCCTCTCCTGCACTGTCCTCAGTGCTTCCCTCTGTCTGCTCCCTCTCCAACTCTGACTCTGCTATGCTCTCCGGTTCACTTTCATTGCAAATGCAATTTTCCATGTTGTTGTGGCACAGCTCACACCTTTTCACAGCTTTATGGCACTCTCTTGCATAGTGCCCCTGGACTCCACATTTATGGCAACAAAACTCAGGACACTCTCTAAGAATGTGTCCAGGCTGTAGGCACATTCGACACACTTTCACTTGCCGATCATGTAACACTCTGAAGTATTCGGGACCAGTGGCAGTATTAAATCTAGCAGAGTAAGGCAGGGATTGTACTGTCTGATTAAATTTGACTTTCACATACCTTGTCCCATCTGCGATGTTTGTGCCAGGCCACATTCTTCTCTTGATTTAAGAGATTGCAGAGACTCCCCAGCCATGCAGCTTGTCAATTATTTCCTGGTCTGAGATGTACGCGGGCAGAGTGAGAAAAGAGACCACCAGTTCATCATTGTTTAGCTCTTTTGCCATAACTATGGTTGTGCCGATTTTGAATCCATCCAGCAATCTGCTTTTCCCAACAGTGTTTGTCATTGTTATTTCATATTTGTCCGTTCCAATACAGCGGCAGGCAATCAAACCTCCACACAGTCCACGCACACATTTCAATAATTCCATTATTGGGACTTTTTCTGTTCCCGTCAATTCTATTTGTAAAGTCAGCTCCTTCTCATACTTCCTTTGGGTTCCATCATTCTTTTCTCTGTCTCCATTCTCCGTGTTCTTTATCTCCTTTGCCATGATTCTTTGCTTGGTGAGGTCGTTGTTCTGAGGTCCATCCATGATGAGAAAAAAAAAGTTCAACAAAAGGCGCCCCCGCACAGTGTGGAAAACACTGTCGGGGGGGGGGGAAACCAGTCCTTAAAATGAACAAAACCAGTAAACTGAAGTAGCACACGATGAGAAAAGGGAAAAGAAGTGCAGAAAGGAGGAGAAAAAGGGGAAGAATACAGGCTGAGGAAAGGAGCCGTGTGCTCGAAATGTTTGTAGCATACACTTCCTGGTTCGCTAGTGGGCGTGCTCAGGGTGGTATGGCCGTAAGCCGGGGGGTTGGGGACACAGACTGCTTTTATGGACTGGGCAAGGCCCCCTGCGCGTGGCGGGGCTCAAAGTCAGCCTTTCGGACACACTGCACTTCAGCCTTTATCTCCACCACATGCTACACTCTAGTCCAGTATCGGGAAGCGACACCGAGATGGGCAAGCGGCTGTTGGTGCCGTCATGTCCAGTTGTTGCTGAATCTATAGGAAACGACAGCCAGGTATGCCAGTAAAAAAGGTCGAGTGTTTCCTCTCCAATGTGTGCTGGAGGTTGAAGTTGAACATAGCACAGCATTAACGAGCAACTGAGTCAAGGCATTGGCCTCTGGGATTATTCATTTCCAGCACCATCAGCCAAAGAGCTGTGTCTGGCAAGAGCCACCCGGTGTTTGGCGAGTACACCTCATACTTACCTGGCAGGGGAGATACCATGATCAAGAAGGCGGTTCACCCAGGGCGAGGCTCAGCCATTGCACTCCGGCTGTGTTGACCCCTGCAAATTCCCCAAACGTGGGAGTCTTGACTGCATAATTTTTGCTAGTGGGGTGCTGCGTCCGCGCTTTCCCCCGATGATGTCGTTGTAAGCAAAGGTCAGCCGCCCGAAGTTCAACGTTGTGTGCCCATCTCCAAACTTCTCACGTCCTTGCGGAGCAACATCCCCAGTCTTTCCAAGTTGCTGGGAACGTGATGGTTGTGGGTGTTGTCTTTTAGCTCAAAGCAAATGTCACGCTCCCTTTCCCAACTCTTTGTAGAAGAACTCGATTGTTGGAGATGGATCCATGGCCATCATGCCAAGGGTTAATACTTTGGCGCTTGCTCTGTTCACTCCGTGCAGTGACCTGATGTTGAAGTGATGCCAGGAGCAACTCACCATTTCAGAAGCCCGGATGAGGTGGGAAATGGCCCGGCAGTTTGTACTGCTCAGTGTGACACGGAGCTGCTTTGCTCATGCACTCACGTCTACCACTAAATGTTGGAGGTGTGCCAGTGAGCGAGGAATGTGCCACAGCCTCAGCGACTGATAGAAAACTGCAGCGCACAACCGACAGTAGGAAAGCGCTTCCAAACATGCAGTCAAATCTGGGCGGTTTATTGGCCGACTAAGCAAAAACGTTGAAGGAAGGCCGTCCCAAGGTGGCCGGCCGGCCGGCCGACCGAGACTGTGGTGACTCCGGCGGATAGACTCCTCGGCTGCTCTCCAGGACAGGGGCTACGTTGACTCTGGTTTCTCTTCAAAATGCACAAGTCTTTCGCCTTTTACTAAAGACTTCCGTGGAGAGGGACGTTCAAGAGTTTAAGTTATTTTTGGTGGGCTTTGCTGTAAGGCTGCGCCCTTTGAGTGTGTCAAATGTCAAGCAGCTGTCTGTCAAGGCTCAGAGGTGCACTTAGGTCAACCTTGGGGCGGAGGTGATCAGCAGCAGCAGCCTTTGTTATGCGCCCTTAAAAACATGGCACCACAACAACTGACTTGTGTGCCAAGATCTTGGGTTGGCCCCAGACACCTGTGGGCCATCGCTTCTCGGCCTTTTGGCTAAGATCAAGTGTAGTATCTGTTCTTATCAGTTTAATATCTGATATGTCCTCTATATGGGGATTAAATATTAAATGCATTTTTGAGCAGTGGGAGGTGAAAACTGGGGCTTGCTCTCTTCACTCCTTGCATTGACCTGGTATTGCAGTGCCACCAGGAACGGTGCACCATTCTCTTTTTTCTGTGAAAAGCAAAGCGAAGCTGAAACCAGAAAGACATCAACCCGTGCCTGTGCGTCAATTTAATTGCGAGCCCATGTTTCTTGTAAGGAAGCAGCAGCAGCAGCGTAAAAGCTTACAGCACCTGGTATTCCCAGGCGGTCTCCCATCCAAGTACTAACCCGGCCCGACCCTGCTTAGCTTCCGAGATCAGACGAGATCGGGCGTGCTCAGGGTGGTATGGCCGTAAGCCGGGGGGTTGGGGACACAGACTGCTTTTATGGACTGGGCAAGGCCCCCTGCGCGTGGCGGGGCTCAAAAGTCAGCCTTTCGGACACACTGCACTTCAGCCTTTATCTCCACCACATGCTACACTCTAGTCCAGTATCGGGAAGCGACACCGAGATGGGCAAGCGGCTGTTGGTGCCGTCATGTCCAGTTGTTGCTGAATCTATAGGAAACGACAGCCAGGTATGCCAGTAAAAAAGGTCGAGTGTTTCCTCTCCAATGTGTGCTGGAGGTTGAAGTTGAACATAGCACAGCATTAACGAGCAACTGAGTCAAGGCATTGGCCTCTGGGATTATTCATTTCCAGCACCATCAGCCAAAGAGCTGTGTCTGGCAAGAGCCACCCGGTGTTTGGCGAGTACACCTCATACTTACCTGGCAGGGGAGATACCATGATCAAGCAGGCGGTTCACCCAGGGCGAGGCTCAGCCATTGCACTCCGGCTGTGTTGACCCCTGCAAATTCCCCAAACGTGGGAGTCTTGACTGCATAATTTTTGCTAGTGGGGTGCTGCGTCCGCGCTTTCCCCCGATGATGTCGTTGTAAGCAAAGGTCAGCCGCCCGAAGTTCAACGTTGTGTGCCCATCTCCAAACTTCTCACGTCCTTGCGGAGCAACATCCCCAGTCTTTCCAAGTTGCTGGGAACGTGATGGTTGTGGGTGTTGTCTTTTAGCTCAAAGCAAATGTCACGCTCCCTTTCCCAACTCTTTGTAGAAGAACTCGATTGTTGGAGATGGATCCATGGCCATCATGCCAAGGGTTAATACTTTGGCGCTTGCTCTGTTCACTCCGTGCAATGACCTGATGTTGAAGTGATACCATTTCAGAAGCCCGGATGAGGTGGGAAATGGCCCGGCAGTTTGTACTGCTCAGTGTGACACGGAGCTGCTTTGCTCATGCACTCACGTCTACCACTAAATGTTGGAGGTGTGCCAGTGAGCGAGGAATGTGCCACAGCCTCAGCGACTGATAGAAAACTGCAGCGCACAACCGACAGTAGGAAAGCGCTTCCAAACATGCAGTCAAATCTGGGCGGTTTATTGGCCGACTAAGCAAAAACGTTGAAGGAAGGCCGTCCCAAGGTGGCCGGCCGGCCGGCCGACCGAGACTGTGGTGACTCCGGCGGATAGACTCCTCGGCTGCTCTCCAGGACAGGGGCTACGTTGACTCTGGTTTCTCTTCAAAATGCACAAGTCTTTCGCCTTTTACTAAAGACTTCCGTGGAGAGGGACGTTCAAGAGTTTAAGTTATTTTTGGTGGGCTTTGCTGTAAGGCTGCGCCCTTTGAGTGTGTCAAATGTCAAGCAGCTGTCTGTCAAGGCTCAGAGGTGCACTTAGGTCAACCTTGGGGCGGAGGTGATCAGCAGCAGCAGCCTTTGTTATGCGCCCTTAAAAACATGGCACCACAACAACTGACTTGTGTGCCAAGATCTTGGGTTGGCCCCAGACACCTGTGGGCCATCGCTTCTCGGCCTTTTGGCTAAGATCAAGTGTAGTATCTGTTCTTATCAGTTTAATATCTGATATGTCCTCTATATGGGGATTAAATATTAAATGCATTTTTGAGCAGTGGGAGGTGAAAACTGGGGCTTGCTCTCTTCACTCCTTGCATTGACCTGGTATTGCAGTGCCACCAGGAACGGTGCACCTGTGAAAGAAATTTGGAGTCATCAGTGTTCAGTGAATCAAATCTTTACTTCATGCATAAAGGAGAGACCCTGTCACCAAGAAGGTCTAAATGTTCTCTCCCGTTTCTCAAGAAGGCTCTACCATTTATACAGAAACATCAAAGTAAAACAAACACAGACACAAGAAATAACGTTTATGACCCCATTAGATGTTACCTAATGTTTACGACGACTAACAGATACCATTATGTGGAACCCTTACGTTGACCCTTCATTATCATACACTTTCCCCAGCCTCCATTCACAGCTTGACTGTTTGTAGATAGTTATCTTAACCACTACAGGAAACAGAGGAAAGACTGGTTATTTCCCACATTTCCTCCCTTTTGACACAGAGTGTCAACATATTTTTTGGGAAATCACATGGTCTCGTTAACTAACTTTTTCTACGACTACCCACTGCAAACATATTTGTATGAGTTTAACTATTCACTCTCAGAATATCACAAGAGAAGAAATAAAACACACCAAAAAAAAAACAAGAACAAAAAGCAAACCAAAAAAATTCTATTCACATTATTTCTCCATCTGAATCACTCTCACTATACGGGTTACCTGGGGCCCATTCTGAAATGTGACACACATTTGATTCACAATCCTTACTTTGTTCACAAGGTACTTTCACATACAATGGTGTTCTGTCACCTCCAAGTACTCCCCCTATCCACCTATACACAAACGCTCGCATACAAGTGAGTGCACAAGTACAACAACAAAAAGTTATACCAAACACAATTAGCACAGGGATACACACATGAACAATCATTGCACCCCAGGGAATTGTTCGTTTAACCATCTATTGAAACTAAAACCTGCTGATTCAGAGGGACCAAATGACGGATCTTCTCCAGTGCTGTAATCACACTAGTAATGTTATCTGAGTTATCAGGGATTACTGTAACACATGAGTCACCTGTTAAATTTAAAGTCAGACAAAGACCTCCAGTTTTTGCCAAAATATAATCAAGAGCCATTTCGTGCATTAACAGAGTTAACCTATGGGATTTGTCATTTGCCGCTAAATATTGGAAGCCTTTTATAGTTTCATTAGCAAAACCAGACATTGAATATGTAATGTTGTCAATATGGTCAGCCAGAAATGTAACACCATACCAAGGCAATAATCCGATACCCCATTTTTCTCCCAATGAAATACGCCAATGATATGATGAGAGGGTGGAAAACTGTGCCATCTCTCGTTTATGGACGTGCATAGGGTTTGAATTTTGATTCAGAGTTATTGGGAGTATTGCTAAATTAGCAATAGTTAAGTTAACAAAATAACAACACCCAGACCATTTTGGTGGTAAAAACAAGAATGCCTCATTACCACAAAGCCAATAAAAATTTCCAATAGGAGGTATACCTTTATGTGCAGGAGCATGAAGATATTTATTGACTAGCACAGTTTCTTTATTTCTAAATGTTATTTTAATGGGACCGAACTTAACTCGATTAGTGTTTAAACTAATAACAGGGTTTGAACAATGTGAGATTCCCATGAACTGACCTGTGCCGTTTGAACATAAACAAACAGAATGTGAGAGATTTGTGCTCTTGTTAGGAATCTCAGTTGGTTCAGCATAAGTGGAATTTGAAGGGAAAGATTGTGGAACCATGTTCTCACAAAACCAATCTACACAAGATAAATACATATTTGCCTGATAAGTCGTATGACTATAGACTTTCTTTCTCGCCGTATACCATGCATGGTGAGAAGCCTTACACGATTTCCGACTTGTAGTGTCCATGTGGGGACAATCAGCGTAATATTGCACTAAACTAATTACAGGATCTAAACAAGGACAATGTCTCACCTCCAGCTGGAACAAGGAATGCCAGTTAGCTGGAGGACTCTGAACAATTAGTACAGTAGTGTTTGAGCCGTACACCTTGTTTTTCATCCATCCAATGAAAGAATACCAACTATTTTTTTGGTTAGAATTATCAAGCAATTCATTTGCGTTGAAATTCCACGGTTTCCAATCAGTGTGTTCAAAAAGTTGTCTTTTCTTCCTGACTAATTCTTCTGTGACAGTAACTGTTTTGTCCATGTCTTCTGGGATCTCTTGATCCTGCATGGGTGACACACCCACGCCACCTTTGCCCTCAGTGTCTTTGTACTCCCTCGATGTTTTCAGTCTTTCTTCATTCCTCGGTGGAAGAATAGGTGTCAAAGTATCAATGTGAATGATGTCAGTTTGACTGGTGAATGTGAGTGAATCAGTAGTATGTATGGTTGTTGATGTTATATGCTGACTTTTGAAGTCCATTTGTCGCAGGCTGTCATTTTTCTGATGTCCAGGCCATTGGACTGACACGCCTGTGGTGATGATCCCAATGAAGAAAACTGCTAGCAAGGTTTTGCAGCATTTTCCTTGATTAATTTCCCGTTGTTGTTGTTCCGTTGGATAAGGCATTCCCAGGAAAGGGTTTACAATGGGTCGCATGGATCCAGGTATCCCTCTCAGCTATCCGGACGGCAGTTGGAGTTGTCAGCAGCACTTGGAATGGTCCTGACCACCGGGGTTGATGCCAATGCTTCCGTCTGAGGTCCTTAACCACTATCCAGTCTCCGGGCCGTATGTGGTGTAGTTCGGCTACTGCAGGGTCAGGAAGGGCTGCTTTCACCTTAGGGAAGATAAACTTGAGAACATGGTTAAGTGCACAACAATATCTTAACATGTCATCATCCATCCCTAACAGAGTTAGTCTGTTTTGAGGATAAGGAGTATTCGTCATTCGCATAGGACGCCCAGTAAGAATCTCATAAGGAGATAATCCAGTCGTTTTATGTGGGCGTCCTCTCATAAACATGAGAGCGAGGGGTAGAATGTCAACCCATGGCAACTTTGTTTCAGCCATTAATTTTGTTAATTTTATCTTCAGGGTCTGATTAGCTCTTTCTACCGCACCTCCACTAGCTGGATGATACGCACAGTGTGTTTTTAGATTGATCTGAAGGCTTTCTGCTAGACTTTGAATGACACTATTCACAAAATGAGAACCATTGTCACTAGTCAATTTGGACGGCAAACCCCAACGTGGTATTATTTCCTTCAAGAGTGATTTTGCCACTGAAACGGCTGTTGCATGCCTACATGGGAAACATTCAATCCATTTTGAAAACATGTCAACAATTACAAGGCAGTACTTGTACCCCTTGCATGGAGTGAGCTCAATAAAGTCCATCATCAAATGTTCGAAAGGACCTTCAGGTTTCGGATGTGCAGATAGAGACATTTGCACACCTCTGCCAACATTATTAGTGGCACAAATTACACATTTTTTACAAAAGTCTTCAGCAAATGCTGAAAACCCTGGCGCATACCATAGTTTATTTACAATATCTAACATCCCTCCTTTTGACGCATGGTCAGGACCATGGGTCAACTTAGCTAGAAAAGGGAATATAGATTTCGGAAGGACTGGAAGACCGTTTATGTCTACCCAGACTTCAGATGGGAGTTTTGTGCACCCTTTTTTCTTCCAGAATGCTTTCTCCCCAGCATCAGCTCCTGTTTGAAGCAAAGAGACATCATTGAGGGAAAAAAGATCATCCTGGACAGTTAGGGGCATTTGCAAAATTGGGGAGGCAGGACAAAGAGCAGCTCTCTTAGCAGCTGCATCGGCTACTGCATTTCCCTGTGACACTGGGTCGTTAGAACCAGTGTGGGCTCTGCATTTGCATACTGCTACAGAGACAGGCAGGAGTAATGCAGACAAAAGGTTGAGGATGAGTGGTCTGTGAGCAATCGGTTTTCCTGTGGATGTAAAGAAACCACGGTTTTTCCACAAAGTGTGGAAGTTATGGCATACATTGAAAGCATATTGTGAATCCGTGTATACTGTAATATTCTGTTCCGCTCCTAGGATGAAAGCACGGGTTAATGCAAATAACTCTGCTGCCTGAGCAGACAGGTTATTTGGCAGTCTGGCACTTTCAACTATAACTTGTTCAGTACATACAGCAAAGGAAACACAAGAGGAACCATCAGCTGGATTCCTCATGGCACAACCATCTACAAAGAAAACAGAATCAGCGTTAGACAGTGGTGTATCAAACAATGCATCCCGTGGTTTTGACACAATGTCAACAACCTCCAAACAAGGATGTGGTTCTCCATCTTCAGCTGTAGGAAGCAGAGTTGCGGGGTTAAGAACAGTACATCTTTTCATAGTAACATGCGACATAGTTAGTAAAACATTCTGCCAATGCAATAGTCGTGCTGGAGTTAAATGAGCCGTTTTAGCCTGCAGGATTAAAGAATGGACAGCATGCGGGACATGCACAATCAAGGGACACATAGCCACAATATCTGCTGTGGCTAAAACTGCTTCTGTAGCAGCCGCTACAGCCCTTAAACATGTTACCATTGCTCTTTCTGTAGTAGAGAGACGCTTTGAATAGTACCCAATAGGTCTTTGTTTGTCACCATGGGACTGAGTGAGGACTGCTGACATAAATCCATTGCATTCCGAAACAAAAAGATTAAAAGGTTTTGTCGGGTCTGGAAGTCCTAAACAAGGTGAGCTAGATAGTGCTTGTTTTAAGTCAGTGAAAGCTGTCTCTGCCTCAGTAGTCCAAGTCAACAAGTCAGTCATGGCCAAATGTTTTCCCCCATGTGTGATGTCATACATGGGTTGGGAGATCTCCGCAAAATTCCTAATCCATGGACGACAATAACCTGATAAGCCCAAAAAGGACATCATTTGTTTTTTTGTAAGTGGTTTTGGAACTTCCAATATTGCTTGAATGCGGTCAGGACCCAATTTACGACCTTCCGGAGTGATTATATGGCCAAGATACCGCACTGATTTTGAGACAAGCTGCAGCTTGTCTTTTGACACCTTATGACCATTTTCTGCCAGAAAACAAAGTAGAGACACTGTATCTTTTTTACAATCCTCCCTTGTGGGTGAACATACAAGTAGGTCGTCGACGTACTGTACAAGTGTACTCCCACATGATGGTTGCCAATGTGACAGGTTTTCTGCTACAGTCATTGCGAACAAAGTGGGACTGGAGGAGAAACCCTGTGGCATCCGCGTCCATGTGTACCTTTTACCATTAAAAGTAAAAGCAAACCAGAACTGTGAATCAGGGTGAACAGGGATACTGAAATACGCATTTGCTAAATCTATTACTGAAAACCAACAAGACTCTGATGGAACCTGTGACATTAGTGTTGTAACATTTGGCACAGTTGGGGCTGGGTGTTGCACAGCATCATTAATGGCTCTGAGATCCTGAACTGGTCTCCACCCCCCATTTGGTTTTTTGACAGGCAGAATGGGGGAGTTGCATGGTGAGTGAGGACATTCCACGATGGCACCTTGTTTTATTAGAGATTGAATGACAGGATCTATGCCTTCAACAGATTCTGGACTAAGTGGATATTGCCTTTTACAAGGTCTGAAAACAGATTTTGGCTGAACAGTAACAGGAATTGCACCTTTTATGTTTCCAAAATCAAATTTACTTTTAGCCCACAATTTGTCAGGTACTGTTGAAACCAATGCTTCCTCTTCAGTGGTTAAAGTCATAAGTGTAACTTCATTTGTATATGTGTGGATCTTTCGATCGACTGCTACTCTAATGTTCACAGGATAAGATGTGATCTGCATTGATGGGGAATAACGACTATTATTTGATCTGGTTTGCCAGTCTGACGCCTGTAAAGCTGCTTTGACCCAAGGTCCCATTTCTGTCCATGCGACATTTGATTTTTTTGTCAATGGAATGTGAGGGACAGACCCTGGTATTGAAAACAAGGTTAATTGAGGTTTCGACAGATTTACTGACGCAGCTGCAAAATCTAAACCCACAAACATTTTATCTATACCTATTACATCATTATCCCCTCCCACATTCCAAGTATCTTCATAGTTGTAATCTTTAGTTTTTGGTGAGAAATGTGACACACACTGCAAATGCTCAGGTGTCTCTGTAACCTGTGGTATCATGGACAACAGTTTATCTATATCCCTAGAATTTAGAAGGTCCCAAGAATATTCATAATCACTCCCAGGAACACAGACAGGATATAGACCAGCTGTGGCACATGTTACTTTGATTCCTGTAGAATCACAATGTACATCAATGCCTAGAGTACACATAAGGTCTCGTGCTAACAAATTAACAGGACATACGTCAGAAAGAAGGAATTGATGTTCACCTCTATAATCTCCGAAACATACGGTCAATGGCTCAGACAATGGTTCAAAACCTGGAACCCCTGAAGCTCCTATTGTCTTTAGGAATTTACTTGTTTTGGGTGCATCAGGGAACAATTTGGATTGGATTACAGAGACCTGTGCTCCCGAATCTACAAGGAATGTCACATTAATACCTTGTACATACAGAATCAACAACGTAGGGGGTGTTTTAGAGTCTCGGGTTAAGTGTACATATTGTTGATATGTGACAACTAGTTCATCTACTCGTGTGTATGTGTCTATGTGTTGAATGCTCTGACCTGCCTCCACTGTCTCCTATGGTCGCGCTATCTGTAGCCCCGGGGACAGCACAGAGAGACCTCTTGGTGGTGCGTGAGGCCATGATTCCTCTGGACTTTGTCCTCCTCGCTGGTTGTACTCAGTTGTAGGACAATCATATGACAAATGCCCATAGCCTTCACAATTGTAGCACCGCACCTTGTTGTGTCCTTGGCTGTTCTTCCTCTGGGAGTTCTGGTGCGGACCCGGTCTGCGTCTACCTCTGTTGTTGGGTTGGCGAGGCTGCCATTTCTTTTCAGGATTTTGAGCCCCACCCTGCTGGTAATACATCAGTTGAGCATTTTGAAGTTTTCGTGACTGCTTAGAGTCCAAATCTACCTTATTTCGCTCAGCGTGCAGAACGTGTGTCCAGACATTTGCTATTGTCCCAGTTTCCCATCCGACACATGTAGCCATGACACGATCCTTGAGGCTAGGGTGGAGGCCATTTATCAAAGCTGTTTTCAGCAGGTCATCGTATGCCTCGTTTTGTGCATCGATGCCGGAGTGAGCTGCAAAAACGGATTCCATGCGAGTGCGGTAGTCAGCTGCTAACTCACCCTCCTTTTGTTTAGTGTTGTGAATCTCAGGCCAACACACTCTTAAGGGGAAAGCAGCCCGCACAGCGTCAGCCAGGCTGGTCATCATGTCGTGGAACCTCCCTGATCCAATTACTGGGGATGTTGACCAGTTGGCCGGTCGGATATTGGCCCATCTGAGTTTGAAACACCTCCGACTCACAGCTTCTACCTCCTGCAGAGTTGGATTATACATGGTTAATAGCTGTTGCATTGCTATTACCCACTTCTCACCTCCAGTCTTTTGGGGATCTGGCAGTTCTCCTGAGATCTCTTTTAGTTCATCTGGCTGCCATGGCCTGTACACCAACACTTCCGGATCCCAGTGGACATATTCCTCTTCACCAGTTGGCCGTGGCTGTGGATTTGGAAATGTC
>NW_025321945.1:0-3892 GCF_019176455.1 Solea senegalensis | reverse complement strand
GATCGCGTCTTTATCTACGTCACATGATCGCGTCTTTGTCTACGTCACATGATCGCGTCTTTATCTACGTCACAAGATCCTGTGACACAAGAGCAGAAGTCTCTAACCCTCACACACCAAATCTCCTACGTCAACCGTGACCCCACGGTGACCTCTGCCAGCTTGGGGTCACTGCAGAGGTCACCCTCAGAGTGGCCATTTTACTTCATGCAGGTCGTCTCCAGGCGGAGCAGCTGATGGACGACTACATGGACCAGAGACAGTTCTGGACCACAAGAGACATCTCTGTGAGGGTCCACAGTGGCTTCAGGTCTACACACACACACACACACACACACACACACACACATACACAGACAATAACAATGACTTGAACAACACCTGTGTGTGTGTGTGTGTGTGTGTGTGTGTGTGGGGTGCTGGGTCTCTTCTGTCATGGCTTCCTCTCAGGGTTCTCAGTGTGGAACATCACAGTCATGTATGTGTTAGCTGGTGAGGACATGACCACGCCCACTAACCTGCTGCAGCAGTATCACACACTGGCTTATCCTGCTCAGTCACTGCTCTACCTGCTGCTCACCATCAGCACTGTGTCAGCGTTTGACAGGTGTGTGTGTGTGTGTCTGTGTGTCTGTGTGTGTGTGTGTGTGTGTGTGTGGTCCTGATTTAACAGATGAATGTGTTTGTTGTGTAGAGTTAATTTGGCCAAAGCTTCCATGGTTCTGAGAGGATTCTTCACCCTGGATCCTGCTGCTGTTACCTCCTTCTGTGAGTGATGAAGATGATGATGATGATGATGGTGGTGATGATGATGATGATGATGATGATGATGATGGTGGTGATGATGATGATGGTGGTGTGATGATGATGATGATGATGGTGATGATGATGATGGCAGGTGATGATGATGATGGTGATGATGATGATGGTATTCATTCATGCTAATTCCAATCACTAATTCATTCATTCAATTCCATTCACTCAATTCCACTCACTACCTTACACTCAATTCCACTCAATTCCACTTCACTCAATCCACTCAATTACCTTAACGACTCAATCCGTTCGACTCCATTTGACTTAATTTCATTCAATTTCAATTCACTAATTTCAATTTCAATCTAATTCCATTCAATTCAATTCAATTCAATTCAATTCAATTCCACTCAATTCCTAATTTCATTTCAATTACACTAATTCCACTCAATTCAAGCTTACTCAATTCAATTCAATTTGACTCCACTCAATTCAATTCAATTCAATTCAATTCAATTCACTCAATTCAATTCCAATTCATTCAATTCAATTCACTCCATCCACATGATGGTGGTGATGGGGATGATGATGATGATGATGATGATGGTGGTGATGATGA
This sequence comes from Solea senegalensis, assembly GCF_019176455.1. Lineage (NCBI taxonomy): Eukaryota > Metazoa > Chordata > Actinopteri > Pleuronectiformes > Soleidae > Solea > Solea senegalensis. The sequence goes on along the minus strand of NW_025321945.1, from coordinate 2,517 downwards.
GATGATGATGATGGTAGGATGATGACGATGATGATGACGATGATGATGATGATGGGGATGATGATGATGATGGTGATGATGATGATGATGATGATGATGACGATGATGGTGGTGATGGGGATGATGATGAAGATGTCTCTCTCTCTCCTCAGTGTACTTCATCGCTCTGATTCTGTCGCTCAGTCAACAAATGACCAGTGATCGTATCAACCTTTATTCTCCAGCCAATCACAGCCTGTGGTGAGACACACACACACACACACACACACTGTGGTGTTGTTGTTGTTGTTGTTGTTGTTGTTGTTGTCTATAATCTAAATGTCAACTCAGGCCTTCAGGGTCAGAGCAGCAGATCCTGAGGCCGTGTATCGTGGTGAACCTGGTGGTGGCGCTGTTAGTGGGCGTGGCCTGGGCTGTGATCTCAACCAGACCTGACGTGGACCACACTGAAGGTAAATGTGACCATCATTACAGTTGCCAGCGTTGCCATGGTGATAAAGATATGCCTCCTGCTGTTCCTCAGGTCAAATCATCACCTGATCATCTGAGTTAATTCTTTACTACACCACTAGATGGCGCCAAACACAGCAATATTGAGCTGTCCAGTTTGTCTTGTTTCAGAGTTTCTGATGTCGATGGAAGTGGAGGGAAACTCGAGAGGAGACGAGAGTGTGGACGTCACCGCCTGAGACAAACAACATTCATCACTTCATTATTAGTTTTGTTTATTATAGCTGCGTTTTTTTACACTTTTGTAAAAAAAAAAAAAGAAAAAAAAAGGTGATGCTCATGTGACTGAGGTCAGGCGTTTGGTGTAATGACATCGTTTCACCACAGGATGGCGCAGGTGTTAGCATCATTTTATTAAGAGCACTCACAACACATCATTGTTTCACATTTAAAAAAGAAAGATTTAATATTTAATAAACCTTTTTATTAAAATATATAAACCTGCAGTTTATGAATATTTAAATGAGAACAACGACATTAAACTTTATTATTTCCTCTGATTGTATTCTGTACTTGTTCGACTGTCTATTTCTTTAAACGTATCTTTTAGATTCTTCCTTCATTTTCTGGTTTTAAAATATGACACGTAATAACAACGTGTAAATAAGTAATAACTCAACGAATTGTTCTCGCTGCGTTTAATGTCAGATTATTAAAGTTCATTTGTCACGCGCATTAACATTAAGTCGATATATGTAGAGTTTTTGTTTTATTTAAGTTAGTTATCGCGATAGCTGTTTCCCACGGTCCCTGAAGGCAGCGTGTCGCGTCCTGGGAGCGCGCGCGCGCGCCGCCAGGCCGCGGGGCCGCGCAGCAGCTTGAGTGAGCGGAGTAAAGATGGCGGAGCTGCAAATGCTGCTGGAGGAGGAGATTCCCGCCGGACGGAGCGCGTTAGTGGACAGTTTCAGTAACCTGGACCAAGTGGCCGAGTACTGCGAGAACAACTATGTCCAGGTGAGTCCCGGTGTCTCACCGCCGCCGGTACCGGGGAAGTCCCGGTGAGTGCCCAGTGATTTACCGCCGCCGGTACCGGGGAAGCGCGGAGTGGGCGTGACGCTCCGACTGCACCAGACTCCGTTATGTATACAGTCACATTTTGCGTCAAACATAAACGAGTCAAAGGTGAAAAGTGAACGTATGAATATATGGAATATTCCAGTAACTTCGGCTGAAAAGCGACTCAGCAAATGTTCCTGCTTTGATCAGAGCGGCTCACTCTCAGCGCAAGTTATTCAAAGTTGATTTTTCCCGCTATTGTTGCGGGATTTGGTTTATTTTGTTCGCGTCAACTCGGAAAATGATTGCAGTTATTTTGTAGAAAGGTTTTTCTAACGCAGTCTGGTCGGGGTGGACTTCAGTCACCGGGGGAAAGGCAGTTTAGTCGATCAGATTAGACATCGATTAGTCGATCGGAGACAGACCAGGAATGAATGAAAGGATGGAGGAACAGAGATGAGATGGAGAGAAGGAGGAAACGCTTAGTTTTGTTGCTGCTGCTACGTCATCACGACACACCCTGCATCAGACAACAATGTTTACATTTAAAGTTGTTCTCTCTTTTTATTGTTGTTTTATTTTATTACAAACCTGCTGAGCTGTGATTGGCCGCCTCGTCCTGCCTTCACAGTCCAGTGCACATGCAGCCAACCCTCACGTGCACGCTCACCGTGCACGCTCATATCCTCCTCGCTCTCCATCACCTCCCACTCTACAACACATCTACAATTCTCCTTCACACGTGTGTGTGTCTGTCAGTGTGTGTGTGTGTCATCCTCAGGCATGAATGAGTCTGTACTGACCTACATTGTGGTCCAACATTCTCACACACACACACACACACACACACACAATACTGTACACAGCTTATATATCTTATACATAGTGCAGGGTGTCACCGTGGCGACCTCTTGATTCCACCACTAGGGTTAGAGTCAGAGCAAACGTCGTATGTTTTTGTTCTGCTAAGACAATATCAGTGAAATATCAGTGAATATAAGAGAAATATCA
>NW_025321944.1:0-14039 GCF_019176455.1 Solea senegalensis | reverse complement strand
TCATCGGGGGAAAGCGCGGACGCCGCACCCCACTAGCAAAAATTATGCAGTCAAGCCTCCCACGTTTGGGGAATTTGCAGGGGTCAACACAGCCGGAGTGCAATGGCTGAGCCGCGCCCTGGGTGAACCGCCTGCTTGATCATGGTATCTCCCCTGCCAGGTAAGTATGAGGTGTACTCGCCAAACACCGGGTGGCTCTTGCCAGACACAGCTCTTGGCTGATGGTGCTGGAAATGAATAATCCCAGAGGCCAATGCCTTGACTCAGTTGCTCGTTAATGCTGTGCTATGTTCAACTTCAACCTCCAGCACATATTGGAGAGGAAACACTCGACCTTTTTTACTGGCATACCTGGCTGTCGTTTCCTATAGATTCAGCAACAACTGGACATGACGGCACCAACAGCCGCTTCTTCGTCTATCTCAGCACAAGCCTCGATACTGGACTAGAGTGTAGCATGTGAAGGAGATAAAGGCTGAAGTGCAGTGTGTCCGAAAGGCTGACTTTTGAGCCCCGCCACGCGCAGGGGGCCTTGCCCAGTCCATAAAAGCAGTCTGTGTCCCCAACCCCCCGGCTTACGGCCATACCACCCTGAGCACGCCCGATCTCGTCTGATCTCGGAAGCCAAGCAGGGTCGGGCCTGGTTAGTACTTGGATGGGAGACCGCCTGGGAATACCAGGTGCTGTAAGCTTTTACACCGCTGCACGCTTTTACACTGCTGCTTCCTCACAAGAAACATGCCCCTCCACGAGCAGGGGCCTTGCCTAGTCCGTAAAGGCACTCTCTGTCGCCAGCCCCTCGGCTTACGGCCATACCACCCTGAGCACGCCCGATCTCGTCTGATCTCGGAAGCTAAGCAGGGTCGGGCCGGGTTAGTACTTGGATGGGAGACCGCCTGGGAATACCAGGTGCTGTAAGCTTTTACTGCTGCTGCTGCTGCTTCCTTACAAGAAACATGGGCTCGCAATTAAATTGACGCACAGGCACGGGTTGATGTCTTTCTGGTTTCAGCTTCGCTTTGCTTTTCACAGAAAAAAGAGAATGGTGCACCGTTCCTGGTGGCACTGCAATACCAGGTCAATGCAAGGAGTGAAGAGAGCAAGCCCCAGTTTTCACCTCCCACTGCTCAAAAATGCATTTAATATTTAATCCCCATATAGAGGACATATCAGATATTAAACTGATAAGAACAGATACTACACTTGATCTTAGCCAAAAGGCCGAGAAGCGATGGCCCACAGGTGTCTGGGGCCAACCCAAGATCTTGGCACACAAGTCAGTTGTTGTGGTGCCATGTTTTTAAGGGCGCATAACAAAGGCTGCTGCTGCTGATCACCTCCGCCCCAAGGTTGACCTAAGTGCACCTCTGAGCCTTGACAGACAGCTGCTTGACATTTGACACACTCAAAGGGCGCAGCCTTACAGCAAAGCCCACCAAAAATAACTTAAACTCTTGAACGTCCCTCTCCACGGAAGTCTTTAGTAAAAGGCGAAAGACTTGTGCATTTTGAAGAGAAACCAGAGTCAACGTAGCCCCTGTCCTGGAGAGCAGCCGAGGAGTCTATCCGCCGGAGTCACCACAGTCTCGGTCGGCCGGCCGGCCGGCCACCTTGGGACGGCCTTCCTTCAACGTTTTTGCTTAGTCGGCCAATAAACCGCCCAGATTTGACTGCATGTTTGGAAGCGCTTTCCTACTGTCGGTTGTGCGCTGCAGTTTTCTATCAGTCGCTGAGGCTGTGGCACATTCCTCGCTCACTGGCACACCTCCAACATTTAGTGGTAGACGTGAGTGCATGAGCAAAGCAGCTCCGTGTCACACTGAGCAGTACAAACTGCCGGGCCATTTCCCACCTCATCCGGGCTTCTGAAATGGTGAGTTGCTCCTGGCATCACTTCAACATCAGGTCACTGCACGGAGTGAACAGAGCAAGCGCCAAAGTATTAACCCTTGGCATGATGGCCATGGATCCATCTCCAACAATCGAGTTCTTCTACAAAGAGTTGGGAAAGGGAGCGTGACATTTGCTTTGAGCTGAAAGACAACACCCACAACCATCACGTTCCCAGCAACTTGGAAAGACTGGGGATGTTGCTCCGCAAGGACGTGAGAAGTTTGGAGATGGGCACACAACGTTGAACTTCGGGCGGCTGACCTTTGCTTACAACGACATCATCGGGGGAAAGCGCGGACGCAGCACCCCACTAGCAAAAATTATGCAGTCAAGACTCCCACGTTTGGGGAATTTGCAGGGGTCAACACAGCCGGAGTGCAATGGCTGAGCCTCGCCCTGGGTGAACCGCCTTCTTGATCATGGTATCTCCCCTGCCAGGTAAGTATGAGGTGTACTCGCCAAACACCGGGTGGCTCTTGCCAGACACAGCTCTTTGGCTGATGGTGCTGGAAATGAATAATCCCAGAGGCCAATGCCTTGACTCAGTTGCTCGTTAATGCTGTGCTATGTTCAACTTCAACCTCCAGCACACATTGGAGAGGAAACACTCGACCTTTTTTACTGGCATACCTGGCTGTCGTTTCCTATAGATTCAGCAACAACTGGACATGACGGCACCAACAGCCGCTTGCCCATCTCGGTGTCGCTTCCCGATACTGGACTAGAGTGTAGCATGTGGTGGAGATAAAGGCTGAAGTGCAGTGTGTCCGAAAGGCTGACTTTTGAGCCCCGCCACGCGCAGGGGGCCTTGCCCAGTCCATAAAAGCAGTCTGTGTCCCCAACCCCCCGGCTTACGGCCATACCACCCTGAGCACGCCCGATCTCGTCTGATCTCGGAAGCCAAGCAGGGTCGGGCCTGGTTAGTACTTGGATGGGAGACCGCCTGGGAATACCAGGTGCTGTAAGCTTTTACACCGCTGCACGCTTTTACACTGCTGCTTCCTTACAAGAAACATGCCCCTCCACGAGCAGGGGCCTTGCCTAGTCCATAAAGGCACTCTCTGTTGTTGTGGGAACTTTTGTGAGTGAGATGAAGCACGAGAACTGAGTCGGATGAATACAAGCAAGTTGATTTAATCTGAGTTGCAACCAGAGGAGCACAGTTTACAGAGTCGAAGAGTCTGCAAAGTGAACAACACTGAGCAGAGAGAAACAAGGCGTATATAAACATGTCTTCAGCAGTATGTGTACGTGATACAGAAGAACAGAAGGTTCATTGGATAGAGTAGTTGTCTGATATGATGCCAATAAACTGTTGTGAGAAACTAGCAGATATCAGTAGAGAACAGGGAGTTTCTTGGGAGGACAGGGACCTTGAGATGAAATGGGAAACTTATAATTGCCCTCTACACCTCGTGTGACCCAAGAAACAACTAACCACTGAACCTTGTGTGACATAAAGAAACTGTGTGTCTGTGTGCATGCAATATGCCATTACATTTCCCCCCTTTTTATCCTTAAGGATAAACGAGGAAGAGAAAAACAACCAATAAAACACAATCAACAATAGAAGCAACAAAATATGCACACACAATATAACACAACAAATCCCAGATGACAATCAAATATGAGAAAAGAACAGTATTCAAAACTTCAGACTGAGCATTCCAACTGGTTTACGATCAGTCGTCACACAGAATACAATTCAATGGAAAACCTTAAGGTAAAAGTTGCAAGCTGTTTTTGTGGATGAAAGCATCCTGAGTAAGGATCAGTTTTTGTGTATGTGTCATAGCGTTTGTAGCAGTCTACACGTGTAGGGTGTGGTGTGGTGTAGGTCTTCTTGCGCCCACGAAGGTGACACAGAAACTACGTCTGCACGCCACTTGTTGTCTTCTTTCTTCGGACCCTTGGTCGCCTGCGTGCCTGTTGCAAACGCAAAGTCTTACTTAGCAGCCTCTGGAGTTTGTAGTTTTCCAGGAGAACCAGCAGGGGGTGCTGGAACCTTTCTGCAGTGGCTGGCGTGGATCCAGGTAGCCCGCTCAGCGACCTTCACAGCAGTGTGGGTTGTCAGCAGGATCTGGAACGGACCTTGCCACCTCCTGTTCCTCCACGACTTCCTCCTGAAGTCTTTTATGACCACAAAGTCACCTGGTTCGAGCTGGTGCAGGGGACCACTGGCTGGAACAGGGAGGGCTGCGATCACCTGTTTCTTTACATCAGAGAGCTGTTTGGATAAATTGGTACAGTAGGTTAGTGTGTTGTGATCAAAAAGAGCTGTTGATGGGGGTGGAGATCGGGGAGCTTCCACACCTACAGAAGGAGGAGTTGCAAAAAGAATCTCAAAGGGGCTTAAGTTAGTTCTGTTTCGTTTTCGCATTCTCATATACATAAGCACTAGAGGAAGTGCTTTTGTCCATGGAAGACCTGTGTCTTCACAACACTTGGCCAGCTTGTTCTTTAGTGTTCCATTCTCCCTCTCTACTGCACCTCCACTAGCTGGGTGGTAGGCACAGTGTGTTCTCAGGTTAATGCCTAAGTATAGGCTCAGTTCAGTGATAGCTGAATTAACAAAATGGCTGCCATTATCACTGGAGATTTTAGCTGGAATTCCCCATCTGGGAATGATTTCAGTAAGAAGGGCTTTAGCTACTACTGAGGCAGATTGTTTTGAGGCTGGGAACACTTCAACCCATTTGCTCCACATGTCTACCATCACTAAACAATGAGACTTTCCTTCTGATGGAGTTAGTTCTACAAAATCCATCATGACATGCTCAAAAGGTCGAGTTGGTTGAGGATGAGCAGCTTGTTGGGAAGGTTGGATTGCCCTGCCTACATTGTGAGTAGCACAGATAACACAGGCTTGGCAGTGTTTTTGAGCATAGGCAGAAAACCCTTTTGTGAACCAAAATGTGTTAATCATTTGCTGCATCCCTCCTTTTGATGCATGGTCAGACCCATGCGTCAATTTAGCATAGTGAGGGAAGAAATGGGAAGGCAAACACGGGTTGTTGTCGGGGCCTATCCAGATGCCATCATGACATGTAGCACCTGCGTTTCTCCAAAGTTGCTTATCTTTTGGAGATGCAAAAGATTGAACAGCACTGAGGGAAGATGGCACGTCAGAAGAAACTGAAACCAAAGTATGTGATACAGAAGAGTTAGACAAAGGGAGAAGAGAAGCTGCCTTTGCAGCTGCATCCGCTCGAGCGTTACCTGTAGAAATTGGGTCAGAGGCATTAGTGTGAGCAGCACATTTACACACAGAAATGGCAGAAGGAAGAAGGATGGCATCTAAGAGATCTGCAATGAGTGTGTGATGCAAAACAGGCTTGCCATCAGATTTCAGAAAACCTCTATGTTTCCAAAGTGCACCAAAGTCATGAACAACACCAAAAGCATATCTGGAATCAGTGTAGATATTTACAGATCTACCCTTAGCTTATTGGCAGGCAGTCGTTAAGGCCACAAGTTCTGCAGCTTGAGCTGAGGTGGAGAGATGATGACATCATCACGTCATAGTCAGAACAAACAGCAAAACCAACACGGCAGAGACCTGTAACTGGGTCTCTTGAAGCAGAGCCATCTACATAGAGGACAAGGTCAGGATTTGTCAAGGGCGTTTCTGTCAGATCAGGTCTTGGAGAACAAGATGCTGAAAGTTCAGCCATGCAATCATGAGTCTCACCATCCTGTGGAAGAGGGAGCAGAGTAGCAGGGTTAAGAACAGTACACCTCTTAAGAGTGACATTAGGCATGTCAAGAAGACACGTGTGATACCTAAGGTGTCTAGCAGCCGAAAGGTGTGAAGTTTTCTGCTCAGAAAGGATCAAAGAGACCGCATGTGGCACAAGAAGAGTCAAAGGAGCGTAGCCAACTATATCTCTTGAGGCCAAAAGGGCTTTTTCAGCAGCTGCTACAGCTCTGAGACATTTTGGCATGCCTGCTGCAACAGGATCGAGTTTACCCGAGAAATATGCCACAGGACGGAGCCTATCACCATGAGGTTGTAGGAGGACAGAAGTCATGCAACCCGAACGTTCATCCACAGTCTGAGTGAATGGTTTGGTTGGGTCAGGAAGTCCAATTGTGGGAGGAGACTGAAGTTGAAGTTTCAAGTTCAGGAATGCAGTGTCTGCTTCCGGTGTCCACTCAAGTTGTGAGCGAGAGGTCATGCCTGATTGGTGACACAAGGTCCTGAGGGGTCTTTCAACCTCAGAAAAATTAGGGACAAAAGCGCGACAGTAGGAACACATCCCCAGGAAAGATAGCATTTGTTTTTGGGTAATTGGTTTTGGAATCTTTTGGATAGCTTCAATATGTTTTGGAGACATAGTTTTGCCTTCACCAGAAATTATGTGACCCAGGAAGGTCACAGCTTGTCTGACAAATTGTAGCTTGTTTAAGCTGGCTTTGTGTCCTTCTTCTGCCAGATGTTTGAGCAGTTTGATAGTGTCAGTTATGCATTGTTTTTCAGTTGGAGCGCAGATCAGAAGATCGTCTACATATTGTAGTAAGGCAGTGCCATCAGAGAGCGCTAGAGGCAACAATGATTCGCATAAAGCCTGATTGTAAATTGTTGGTGATTCAGTGAAACCCTGACATAAACGGGTGAAAGTATAACCTTTCCCGTTGAACTGGAATGCAAACCAGTACTGAGAATCCTTGTGAACAGGAACACTGAAAAATGCATTTGATAGATCAACAACTGAAAACCACTTAGCAGAGGATGGAACTTGTGAAAGCAAAGTGTAGGGGTTAGGAACACTTGGTGTTCTGGCATGAATAGCTGCATTAACTGCTTTTAAGTCTTGAACAAATCGCCACTCGGGTAGAGATGGTGGTTCTCTAGCTTTTTGAACTGGAAAAATAGGAGTGCAGACAGGTGAGTCATTGCATGGGATAATAACACCGGCTTCCAATAAGGATTTAAAAACAGGTTTAATGCCGTCGACGGCTTCCGGACGCAGAGGGTACTGAACTCGTTTTGGTCTGTAGTCAGACTTAGGAGCGACTATTACAGGTTCACAATTTTTTATGAGACCTACATCATATTTGCCTTGTGCCCACAATTTGGGTGGGACTTGTGCAAGGGCTGGATGGATCTGTTCTGCGGAGAGCATTTGGTGTATGTGTTCGGTTTTATCAAGATTGTGGTCTAGCAAGTAGACAGATTTCAGAGTAGCCACAGTTAATTTGCATGCAGTTTTGAAAACACCCCCCTTTGGCGAGTACGACACATGTGGGTCAGGTGTAGATTGCCAATCTTTGAGCTCAATGCATGATTTTGTCCATGGACCTAAATCTCTCCATTGATCAGTTTGTCCTTTGGAAAGCGAAATATGTGGATGTGAATTGTTAATCAGAAAAAATCATTGTTGTTCAGCTGTTAAGCTGACAGAAAGTGCACATCGCAGGTCTGTCCAGTAGAGAGAGTCAGTCAGTAGAGTATCTTTGATGTCAGTCCACCATTTAGTTTCATAGTCTCTGTCAAGGTCAGTTGTCACGTGTGACGTGCAATGGAGTGCCTCAGGCTGCATGAAAGCTGCAGTTGGGCTAACCAGTGCATGTGCACGTTCAGTTAGAGATGGAGCCAAAACACTCTCAACTTTCCATTGGTATATGTAGAGCAGCGAGGAGATTAAATCAGGTTGATACTTAGCCATTATATAGGCTTCAGGATTGGGTGGAGTTGTTCGTCTCACAGCTTTAACTCCTTCTGGTGTCGAAATCAGGTCGATGCCAAAAGCCATCATCAAGTCTCGTCCTAACAAGTTGAATGGACAGACTTGGGAAAGCAAAAATGAGTGCTTTACTTTAGTAAATGGTTCAGGATGAGAACACGTAATTGGAGATGTATAGTTCTCTTTCACTGTTGTTCCACATGCACCAATGGAATACATGAAATTGCCACTGAGTTTGGCCTCAGGTATTTCAGAGTATTTTAACACTGTGCGTGTTGCACCCGAGTCAACCATAAATGTAACATCTTTTCCTGCAACATTCAAAATCATAGTGGGCAGTTTCTGCACCATTGAGTCATCATACATGGTGTATGTTCCTATAGGTTTAAACTCAGTTTTTCTCTGTAAAACTTCAATAGTATCTGTGAGTAGTTGGTGTTGTTGCTGCGGTGTAAGCGTGTGAGTGGTGTGTGTGTGTGTGTCATTCTCACTCCCCTTTTCTGAAGGTTCAGGGTAGGCTGTCTGGGTGACGCACGCATCTGGTCCTCCCCTCCCTCGTCTCTCAGATCAGTCAGATGATTGTTGCCAACGGTCATTTCTGCCTCTAGGTGGAGCACCTCTTCCTCTGCCTCGGCCTCGGAATTGTGTGCAATCCTTTGCCCAATGTCCTTTAGTGCCACACAGGAATCACACATCGTAACCTGGTGGTGGTCCCATTCTTGGACCTGATCTCTCTCCTTGCCATGGCCTGCGTCCCCTCTGCATGCCTCTTCCTTCTGACAGCAGGCATTCACTTTAACAAGGTCACAGTGAGCAGGGGAAACCTCAACCAATTTCAGTCCTAATTGTGTGACAAAGTCCTGATACTGTCGGTCTGCTAGATCAGCATTGTCATTAGTGTCCCAATTCACCGTTTGTGGTCTGAAGTCACCATCTCTTGGGAAAATGTCTTTCACCTTGGAGAAATCAGATGGTTTCATGTATTTCATCATGACTCTCTGGATTTCGCCTGAGGTTGGTGTGAAATCTTTGATGAACTGAACATAGGCTCGTGCCATGGCAGCGCCACCTTGTGCAGGCTTTGGGAGGTGTGATGCTGCATCAATCATGTCCTGAGTTGTCCATGGGCGGTAGACAAAACCTGGATTTCCATCCGGACCCATAACTTGCACCATTGGCATCGTAAGAGCTGAATCTGATTGTTGTCTGGTGCGTGCTGCAATTGGAGGGGAGAGGGAGGAGGAGGTGAGGACACTGGAGCCTGGTGAGGGAGTGTTCATGAAAGAGGATGTGGATGACATCGGTGATGACGTGGCAGATGAGGCGTTGTATGGAGGAGGAACCGAAGGCGGAGCCATTGCATCTGGAGGGGGTCGTCTTCGAGGGAGGGACCAGGAAGCGTCATCAACCAGAGAGCTCTGACCGCACCCTGTCAGTTTAGGATAGAGAGAATTCTTTTTACTCTTAGGTTCAAAATCACTTCCTTTGTCTTTCTTATCAACTTTCATACATGTTATCATTTTGCACACTTGTCTCCTTTCTCTCGTTTCACATTCATCTTCCCACTTTTTCAGACATCCTTCATTCTTTTCAATCTCTCTCATTTTATCACTTTTCACTCTCTTTTTGCTCATAATTGTCTGTCTTTCTTTCTCAAGACTTTCACGTAATTTTTTCAGTTGAGTTTTGCTCAACGATCCCGCTTCTGGGAATCCATGATTTTTTTTACCCAGTAATTTAAACATTCAACACTTTGATCCCCATATTTTTGTTTCATGGCCAGAATAATTGGACTGTCTGGATCATTTTTCGCTCGTTTACTTCCTTGGGTACCCATGTTTCCTTTTTACCAAGAGTCCCTGACTCTTTTGATTATTTACCTCGTATAGACCCTGTCTACCGGTAAGTCCCTGACTTCTAGTAAATAATCCTAGGTGTAGGTCTTTGACGCCTATAACCCACACCTAACTTCAGTGAGAATGGAACGTTCTCACCTACCTCAGTGAGAGTGGAAAGTTCTCACCTACTTCAGTATCAGACCATAAAGATCTGTACCTACAACTCAGTATCAGATTATAAAAATCTGTACCTACAAACTCAGTATCAGGTTATAAAAACCTATACCTACAAACTCAGTATCAGGTTATAAAAACCTATACCTACAAACTCAGTATCAGGTTATGAAAACCTATACCTACAAACTCAGTTTCAATTTCAAGGAAGTAAACCCCTTCAATCAAAACCTACAACATGACAGTTCCGTGTCAATGTTCCAAAACAAAAAGGAACTAAACGATGGAAAATGATGACCAGCAGTAATGCAAGTATCCACAGACTCAGAAAATACATAAAAAAAAAAAAACTTTTCTCTATTGATTACAGAATCATTGTCATTATTCATGAATCATTGGTAAATTTGGAATTTGGAAAGTCAACATCTCACCGTCTCAAGCGGACGTTATCTTTATCTTGGATCGTCGTGGAGCCAGTCAGTCAATCAATTGGATCGCCGGTCCCCTCTCTCTGAATACTTGGTTGGAGGTAGAGGAAGATCTCCTGGATTCCAGGTGCGCGCTGCCGACGTCCTTTTGATCCCGACGGACTCTCAGACGATCCCACTTCTGACACCAAATTGTTGTGGGAACTTTTGTGAGTGAGATGAAGCACGAGAACTGAGTCGGATGAATACAAGCAAGTTGATTTAATCTGAGTTGCAACCAGAGGAGCACAGTTTACAGAGTCGAAGAGTCTGCAAAGTGAACAACACTGAGCAGAGAGAAACAAGGCGTATATAAACATGTCTTCAGCAGTATGTGTACGTGATACAGAAGAACAGAAGGTTCATTGGATAGAGAAGTTGTCTGATATGATGCCAATAAACTGTTGTGAGAAACTAGCAGATATCAGTAGAGAACAGGGAGTTTCTTGGGAGGACAGGGACCTTGAGATGAAATGGGAAACTTATAATTGCCCTCTACACCTCGTGTGACCCAAGAAACAACTAACCACTGAACCTTGTGTGACATAAAGAAACTGTGTGTCTGTGTGCATGCAATATGCCATTACACTGTCGCCAGCCCCTCGGCTTACGGCCACACCACCCTGAGCACGCCCGATCTCGTCTGATCTCGGAAGCTAAGCAGGGTCGGGCCGGGTTAGTACTTGGATGGGAGACCGCCTGGGAATACCAGGTGCTGTAAGCTTTTACGCCGCTGCTGCTGCTTCCTTACAAGAAACATGGGCTCGCAATTAAATTGACGCACAGGCACGGGTTGATGTCTTTCTGGTTTCAGCTTCGCTTTGCTTTTCACAGAAAAAAGAGAATGGTGCACCGTTCCTGGTGGCACTGCAATACCAGGTCAATGCAAGGAGTGAAGAGAGCAAGCCCCAGTTTTCACCTCCCACTGCTCAAAAATGCATTTAATATTTAATCCCCATATAGAGGACATATCAGATATTAAACTGATAAGAACAGATACTACACTTGATCTTAGCCAAAAGGCCGAGAAGCGATGGCCCACAGGTGTCTGGGGCCAACCCAAGATCTTGGCACACAAGTCAGTTGTTGTGGTGCCATGTTTTTAAGGGCGCATAACAAAGGCTGCTGCTGCTGATCACCTCCGCCCCAAGGTTGACCTAAGTGCACCTCTGAGCCTTGACAGACAGCTGCTTGACATTTGACACACTCAAAGGGCGCAGCCTTACAGCAAAGCCCACCAAAAATAACTTAAACTCTTGAACGTCCCTCTCCACGGAAGTCTTTAGTAAAAGGCGAAAGACTTGTGCATTTTGAAGAGAAACCAGAGTCAACGTAGCCCCTGTCCTGGAGAGCAGCCGAGGAGTCTATCCGCCGGAGTCACCACAGTCTCGGTCGGCCGGCCGGCCGGCCACCTTGGGACGGCCTTCCTTCAACGTTTTTGCTTAGTCGGCCAATAAACCGCCCAGATTTGACTGCATGTTTGGAAGCGCTTTCCTACTGTCGGTTGTGCGCTGCAGTTTTCTATCAGTCGCTGAGGCTGTGGCACATTCCTCGCTCACTGGCACACCTCCAACATTTAGTGGTAGACGTGAGTGCATGAGCAAAGCAGCTCCGTGTCACACTGAGCAGTACAAACTGCCGGGCCATTTCCCACCTCATCCGGGCTTCTGAAATGGTGAGTTGCTCCTGGCATCACTTCAACATCAGGTCACTGCACGGAGTGAACAGAGCAAGCGCCAAAGTATTAACCCTTGGCATGATGGCCATGGATCCATCTCCAACAATCGAGTTCTTCTACAAAGAGTTGGGAAAGGGAGCGTGACATTTGCTTTGAGCTAAAAGACAACACCCACAACCATCACGTTCCCAGCAACTTGGAAAGACTGGGGATGTTGCTCCGCAAGGACGTGAGAAGTTTGGAGATGGGCACACAACGTTGAACTTCGGGCGGCTGACCTTTGCTTACAACGACATCATCGGGGGAAAGCGCGGACGCAGCACCCCACTAGCAAAAATTATGCAGTCAAGACTCCCACGTTTGGGGAATTTGCAGGGGTCAACACAGCCGGAGTGCAATGGCTGAGCCTCGCCCTGGGTGAACCGCCTTCTTGATCATGGTATCTCCCCTGCCAGGTAAGTATGAGGTGTACTCGCCAAACACCGGGTGGCTCTTGCCAGACACAGCTCTTTGGCTGATGGTGCTGGAAATGAATAATCCCAGAGGCCAATGCCTTGACTCAGTTGCTCGTTAATGCTGTGCTATGTTCAACTTCAACCTCCAGCACACATTGGAGAGGAAACACTCGACCTTTTTTACTGGCATACCTGGCTGTCGTTTCCTATAGATTCAGCAACAACTGGACATGACGGCACCAACAGCCGCTTGCCCATCTCGGTGTCGCTTCCCGATACTGGACTAGAGTGTAGCATGTGGTGGAGATAAAGGCTGAAGTGCAGTGTGTCCGAAAGGCTGACTTTTGAGCCCCGCCACGCGCAGGGGGCCTTGCCCAGTCCATAAAAGCAGTCTGTGTCCCCAACCCCCCGGCTTACGGCCATACCACCCTGAGCACGCCCGATCTCGTCTGATCTCGGAAGCCAAGCAGGGTCGGGCCTGGTTAGTACTTGGATGGGAGACCGCCTGGGAATACCAGGTGCTGTAAGCTTTTACACCGCTGCACGCTTTTACACTGCTGCTTCCTTACAAGAAACATGCCCCTCCACGAGCAGGGGCCTTGCCTAGTCCATAAAGGCACTCTCTGTCGCCAGCCCCTCGGCTTACGGCCATACCACCCTGAGCACGCCCGATCTCGTCTGATCTCGGAAGCTAAGCAGGGTCGGGCCGGGTTAGTACTTGGATGGGAGACCGCCTGGGAATACCAGGTGCTGTAAGCTTTTACGCTGCTGCTGCTGCTTCCTTACAAGAAACATGGGCTCGCAATTAAATTGACGCACAGGCACGGGTTGATGTCTTTCTGGTTTCAGCTTCGCTTTGCTTTTCACAGAAAAAAGAGAATGGTGCACCGTTCCTGGTGGCACTGCAATACCAGGTCAATGCAAGGAGTGAAGAGAGCAAGCCCCAGTTTTCACCTCCCACTGCTCAAAAATGCATTTAATATTTAATCCCCATATAGAGGACATATCAGATATTAAACTGATAAGAACAGATACTACACTTGATCTTAGCCAAAAGGCCGAGAAGCGATGGCCCACAGGTGTCTGGGGCCAACCCAAGATCTTGGCACACAAGTCAGTTGTTGTGGTGCCATGTTTTTAAGGGCGCATAACAAAGGCTGCTGCTGCTGATCACCTCCGCCCCAAGGTTGACCTAAGTGCACCTCTGAGCCTTGACAGACAGCTGCTTGACATTTGACACACTCAAAGGGCGCAGCCTTACAGCAAAGCCCACCAAAAATAACTTAAACTCTTGAACGTCCCTCTCCACGGAAGTCTTTAGTAAAAGGCGAAAGACTTGTGCATTTTGAAGAGAAACCAGAGTCAACGTAGCCCCTGTCCTGGAGAGCAGCCGAGGAGTCTATCCGCCGGAGTCACCACAGTCTCGGTCGGCCGGCCGGCCGGCCACCTTGGGACGGCCTTCCTTCAACGTTTTTGCTTAGTCGGCCAATAAACCGCCCAGATTTGACTGCATGTTTGGAAGCGCTTTCCTACTGTCGGTTGTGCGCTGCAGTTTTCTATCAGTCGCTGAGGCTGTGGCACATTCCTCGCTCACTGGCACACCTCCAACATTTAGTGGTAGACGTGAGTGCATGAGCAAAGCAGCTCCGTGTCACACTGAGCAGTACAAACTGCCGGGCCATTTCCCACCTCATCCGGGCTTCTGAAATGGTGAGTTGCTCCTGGCATCACTTCAACATCAGGTCACTGCACGGAGTGAACAGAGCAAGCGCCAAAGTATTAACCCTTGGCATGATGGCCATGGATCCATCTCCAACAATCGAGTTCTTCTACAAAGAGTTGGGAAA
>NW_025321943.1:0-3717 GCF_019176455.1 Solea senegalensis | reverse complement strand
ATCACAGAAAGTTGAAAATATTCACATTTAGAAGGTCAGAAATCACAGACAGGAGAAAATATTCACATTTAAAAGCTGATGCATGACAGAAAGTAGGAAATGTTGACATTTAGAAGCTGAAACATGACAGAAAGTAAAAAATATTCACATTTAGAAGCTGAAATATGACAGAAAGTAGAAAATATTCACATTTAGAAGCTGACAAATGACAGAAAGTAGAACATATTCACATTCAGAAGGTCAGAAATCACAGAAAGTTGAAAATATTCACATTTAGAAGGTCAGAAATCACAGACAGTAGAAAATATTCACATTTAGAAGCTCAGAAATCACAGAAAGTAGGAAATATTCACATTTAAAAGCTGAAAAATGACAGTAGAAAATGTTCACATTTAGAAGGTCAGAAATCACACACAGTAGAAAATATTCACATTTAGAAGGTGTCAAATTACAGAAAGTAGAAAATATTAACATTCAGAAGGTCAGAAATCACAGAAAGTTGAAAATATTCACATTTAGAAGGTCAGAAATCACAGACAGTAGAAAATATTCACATTTAGAAGGTGTCAAATCACAGAAAGTAGAAAATATTCACATTCAGAAGGTCAGAAATCACAGAAAGTAGAAAATATTCACATTTAGAAGCTGACAAATGACAGAAAGTAGAAAACATTCACATTTAGAAGCTGAAAAATGACAGAAGGTAGAAAGTATTCACATTTAGAAGCTGGCAAATGACAAAATTAAAAAATATTCACATTTAGAAGCTGAAATATGAAAGAAAGTAGAAAGTATTCACATTTAGAAGGTGAAATGTGACAGAGAAAAGAAAATATTAACATTTAGAAGCTGCAATATGACAGAAAGTAGAAAATATTCACATTTAGAAGCTGAAATATGACAGGAAGTAGAAAGTATTCACATTTAGAAGCTGACAAATGACAGAACGTAGGAAATGTTCACATTTAGAAGCTCAGAAATGACAGAAAGTAGAAAATATTCACATTTAGAAGCTCAGAAATCACAGAAAGTAGAAAATGTTCACATTTAGAAGGTCAGAAATCACAGACAGTAGAAAATATTCACATTTAGAAGGTGTCAAATTACAGAAAGTAGAAAATATTCACATTTAGAAGGTCAGAAATCACAGAAAGTAGAAACTGTTCACATTTAGAAGGTCAGAAATCACAGACAGTAGAAAATATTCACATTTAGAAGGTGTCAAATTACAGAAAGTAGAAAATATTAACATTCAGAAGGTCAGAAATCACAGAAAGTAGAAAATATTCACATTTAGAAGCTGACAAATGACAGAAAGTAGAAAATATTCACATTTAGAAGCTGACACATGACAGAAAGTAGGAAATGTTCACATTTAGAAGCTCAGAAATGACAGAAGGTAGAAAGTATTCACATTTAGAAGCTGGGAAATGACAAAATTAAAAAAATATTCACATTTAGAAGCTGAAATATGAAAGAAAGTAGAAAGTATTCACATTTAGAAGGTGAAATGTGACAGAGAAAAGAAAATATTAACATTTAGAAGCTGAAATATGACAGAAAGTAGAAAATATTCACATTTAGAAGCTGAAATATGACAGGAAGTAGAAAGTATTCACATTTAGAAGCTGACAAAAAAGAGAACGTAGGAAATGTTCACATTTAGAAGCTCAGAAATGACACAAAGTAGAAAATATTCACATTTAGAAGCTGAAATATGACAGATAGTAAAAAAAAATACATTTAGAAGCTGACAAATGACAGAAAGTAGAACATATTCACATTCAGAAGGTCAGAAATCACAGAAAGTTGAAAATATTCACATTTAGAAGGTCAGAAATCACAGACAGTAGAAAATATTCACATTTAGAAGCTCAGAAATCACAGAAAGTAGAAAAATATTCATTACTTAGAAGCTGAAAATGACAGTAGAAAATTTCTACATTTAGAAGCTGAAATATGACAGAAAGTAGAGAATATTCAAATTTAGAAGCTGAAACATGACAGAAAGTAGAAAATATTCACATTTAGAAGCTTAGAAATCACAGAAAGTAGAAAATATTCACATTTAGAAGCTGAAAAATGACAGTAGAAAATGTTCACATTTAGAAGGTCAGAAATCACAGAAAGTAGAAACTGTTCACATTTAGAAGGTCAGAAATCACAGACAGTAGAAAATATTCACATTTAGAAGGTCAGAAATCACAGAAAGTTGAAAATATTCACATTTAGAAGGACAGAAATCACAGAAAGTAGAAAATGTTCACATTTAGAAGGTCAGAAATCACAGACAGTAGAAAATATTCACATTTAAAAGCTGATGCATGACAGAAAGTAGGAAATGTTCACATTTAGAAGCTGAAATATGACAGGAAGTAGAAAGTATTCACATTTAGAAGCTGACAAATGACGGAACGTAGGAAATGGTCACATTTAGAAGCTGAAATATGACAGAAAGTAGAAAAAATTCACATTTAGAAGCTGACAAATGACAGAAAGTAGAACATATTCACATTCAGAAGGTCAGAAATCACAGAAAGTTGAAAATATTCACATTTAGAAGGTCAGAAATCACAGACAGGAGAAAATATTCACATTTAAAAGCTGATGCATGACAGAAAGTAGTAAATGTTCACATTTAGAAGCTGAAATATGACAGAAAGTAGAAAATATTCACATTTAGAAGCTGAAATATGACAGGAAGTAGAAAGTTTTCACATTTAGAAGCTGACAAATGACAGATCGTAGGAAATGTTCACATTTAGAAGCTCAGAAATGACAGAAAGTAGAAAATATTCACATTTAGAAGCTGAAATATGACAGAAAGTAGGAAATGTTCACATTTAGAAGCTGAAATATGACAGGAAGTAGAAAGTATTCACATTAAGAAGCTGAAAAATGACAGAACGTAGGAAATGTTCACATTTAGAAGCTGAAACATGACAGAAAGTAAAAAATAATCACATTTAGAAGCTGACACATGACAGAAAGTAGGAAATGTTCACATTTAGAAGGTCAGAAATGACAGAAAGTAGAAAATATTCACATTTAGAAGCTCAGAAATCACAGAAAGTAGAAAATATTCACATTTAGAAGCTTGAAAATGACAGTAGAAAATGTTAACATTTAGAAGGCTGTCAGGAAATCACACAGAAAGTAGAACATATTCACATTTAGAAGCTGACACATGACAGAAAGTAGGAAATGTTCACATTAAGAAGCTCAAAAATGACAGAAAGTAGAAAATATTCACATTTAGAAGGTGTCAAATTACAGAAAGTTGAAAATATTCACATTTAGAAGGTCAGAAATCACAGACAGTAGAAAATATTCACATTTAGAAGTTGTCAAATTACAGAAAGTAGAACATATTCACATTCAGAAGGTCAGAAATCACAGAAAGTTGAAAATATTCACATTTAGAAGGTCAGAAATCACAGACAGGAGAAAATATTCACATTTAAAAGCTGATGCATGACAGAAAGTAGGAAATGTTCACATTTAGAAGCTGACAAATGACAGAAAGAAAAAAATATTCACATTTAGAAGCTGAAATCTGACAGAAAGTAAAAAATATTCACATTTAGAAGCTCAGAAATGACAGAAAGTAGAAAATATTCACATTTAGAAGCTGAAATATGACAGAAAGTAAAAAATATTCACATTTAGGAAGGAATATGACAATAAAGTAGAAAATATTCACATTTAGAAGCTGAC
>NW_025321942.1:0-2583 GCF_019176455.1 Solea senegalensis | reverse complement strand
ACATTTAAGAAGCTGAAAAATGACAGAAAGTAGAAAATGTTCACTTTTAAGAAGCTGAAAAATGACAGAAAATAGAAAATATTCATATTTAAGAAGCTGAAAAATGACAGAAAGTAGAAAATATTCACATTTAAGAACTGAAAACTGAGAGAAAGCAGAACATATTCACATTTAAGAAGCTGAAAAATGACAGAAAGTAGAAAATATTAACATTTAAGTAGGTAAAACAGGACAGAAAATAGAAAATATTCAAATTTACGTAGCTGAAAAATGACAGAAAGTAGAAAATATTCACATTTAAGAATTAAAAACTGAGCGAAAGCAGAAAATGTTCACATTTAAGAAGGTGAAAAATGACAGAAAGTAGAAAATGTTCACGTTTAAGAAGCTGAAAAATGACAGAAAATAGAAAATATTCATATTTAAGAAGTTGAAAAATGACAGAAAGTAGAACATATACACATTTAAGAAGCTGAAAAATGACAGAAAGTAGAAAATATTCACATTTAAGTAGGTAAAACAGGACAGAAAATAGGAAATATTCACATTTAAGTAGGTAAAACAGGACAGAAAATAGAAAATATTCACATTTACGTAGCTGAAAAATGACAGAAAGTAGAACATATTCACATTTAAGAATTAAAAACTGAGCGAAAGTAGAAAATGTTCACATTTAAGAGGCTGAAAAATGACAGAAAGTAGAAAATGTTCACATTTGAGAAACTGAAAATTACAAAAAGTAGAAAATATTCACATTTAAGAAGTTGAAAAATGACAGAAAGTAGAACATATACACATTTAAGAAGCTGAAAAATGACAGAAAGTAGAAAATATTCACATTTGGGTAGGTAAAACAGGACAGAAAGTAGAAAATATTCACATTTGAGAAGCTGAAAATTACAAAAAGTAGAAAATATTCACATTTAAGAAGTTGAAAAATGACAGAAAGTAGAAAATATTCACAGTTAAGTAGCTGAAAATGACAGAAAGTAGAAAATATTCACATTTAAGAAGCTGAAAAATGACAGAAAGCAGAAAAAATTCTGAATTAAGTAGCTGAAAAATGACAGAAAGTAGAAAATATTCACGTTTAAGAAGCAGAGAAATCACAGAGAGTAGAAAATATTCATATTTAAGGAGCTGAAAAATGACAGAAAGTAGAAAATATTCACAATTAAGTAGCTGAAAAATGACAGAAAGTTGAAAATATTCACAAGAAGCCGAAAAATGTCACAAAGTAGAAAAAATTCACGTTTAAGAAGCCGAGAAATCACAGAGAGTAGAAAATATTCATATTTAAGGAGCTGAAAAATGACAGAAAGTAGAAAATATTCACATTTAAGGAGCTGAAAAATGACAGAAAGTAGAAAATATTCACATTTAAGAAGCTGAAAAATGACAGAAAGTAGAAAATATTCACATTTAAGAACCTTAAAAATTACAGAAAGAAGAACATATTCACATTTAAGAACTGAAAACTGAAAGAAAGCAGAAAATATTCACATTTAAGTAGGTGAAAAATGTCAGAAAGTAGAAATTATTCACATTTAAGAAAATGAAAATTACAAAAAGTAGAAAATATACACATTTAAGAACCTTACAAATGACAGAAAGTAGAACATATTCACATTTAAGAAGCTGAAAAATGACAGAAAGTAGAAAATATTCACATTTAAGAACTGAAAACTGAGAGAAAGCAGAACATATTCACATTTAAGAAGCTGAAAAATGACAGAAAGTAGAAAATATTCACATTTAAGTAGGTAAAACAGGACAGAAAATAGAAAATATTCAAATTTACGTAGCTGAAAAATGACAGAAAGTAGAAAATATTCACATTTAAGAATTAAAAACTGAGCGAAAGCAGAAAATGTTCACATTTAAGAAGCTGAAAAATGACAGAAAGTAGAAAATGTTCACGTTTAAGAAGCTGAAAAATGACAGAAAATAGAAAATATTCATATTTAAGAAGCTGAAAAATGACAGAAAGTAGAAAATATTCACATTTAAGAACTGAAAACTGAGAGAAAGCAGAACATATTCACATTTAAGAAGCTGAAAAATGACAGAAAGTAGAAAATATTCACATTTAAGTAGGTAAAACAGGACAGAAAATAGAAAATATTCAAATTTACGTAGCTGAAAAATGACAGAAAGTAGAAAATATTCACATTTAAGAATTAAAAACTGAGCGAAAGCAGAAAATGTTCACATTTAAGAAGGTGAAAAATGACAGAAAGTAGAAAATGTTCACGTTTAAGAAGCTGAAAAATGACAGAAAATAGAAAATATTCATATTTAAGAAGTTGAAAAATGACAGAAAGTAGAACATATACACATTTAAGAAGCTGAAAAATGACAGAAAGTAGAAAATATTCACATTTAAGTAGGTAAAACAGGACAGAAAATAGAAAATATTCAAATTTACGTAGCTGAAAAATGACAGAAAGTAGAAAATATTCACATTTACGAGCTGAAAATGACAGGTGCAGAACATATTCACATTTAAGAATTAAAAACTGAGCTTTGTGTGAAAATGTTCACATTTGAAGAGGCCAGAAAATGACAGAAAGTAGAAAAATG
>NW_025321941.1:0-9084 GCF_019176455.1 Solea senegalensis | reverse complement strand
TTTCAATTTTCTACTGTCCCATAACATAAACCTCACAAATAAAGTTAAAATCTTATAAGATATACTTCTGTACACTCAGTGTTTGATTTTGCAATGATTTCACCGTTTGGATGTGTTTTTCTATTTGTGTCTGTTTTTGTGCACATTCAGCAGGGATAGGGCTGTTTTCTCATTTTTTCTCAATTTTCTACTGTCCCATAACAAAAAACCTCACAAATAAAGTTAAAATCTATAAGATATAGTTATATACCCTCAGTGTTTTGATTCAGCAGAGATAAGGATTTTTCTGATATTTTTCATTTTTCCACTGTCACATAACATAAACCTCACAAATAAAGTTGAAATCTTATAAAATATAGTTATATATCCTCAGTGTTTAATTTTGCAATGATTTCACTGTTTGCATGTGTTTTTCTATTTGTCTCTGTTTTTGTGTGCATTCAGCAGGGATATGGCTGTTTTCTGATTTTTTTTCATTCTTTTAATGTCCCATAACATAAACCTTACAAATAAAGTTAAAATCTTATAAGATATAGTTATATACCCTCAGTGTTTGATTTTGCAAAGATTTCACTGTTAGCATGTGTTTTTCTATTTGTGTCTGTTTTTGTGCACATTCAGCAGGGATACGGCTGTTTTCTCATTTTTTTCGATTTTCTACTGTCCCATAAAATAAACCTCACAAATAAAGTTAAAATCTTATGAGATATAGTTATATACCTTCAGTGTTTGATTTTGCAATGATTTCACTGTTTGCATGTGTTTTTCTATCTGTATCTGTTTTTGTGCACAATCAGCTGAGATAAGGATTTTTCTGATATTTTTCATTTTTCCACTGTCCCATAACATAAACCTCACAAATAAAGTTAAATCTTATGAGATATAGTTATATACCTTCAGTGTTTGATTTTGCAATGATTTCACTGTTTGCATGTGTTTTTCTATTTGTGTCTGTTTTTGTGCACATTCAGCAGGGATACGGCTGTTTTCTGATTTTTTTTCATTCTTCTAATGTCCCATAACATAAACGTCACAAATAAAGTTAAAATCTATAAGATATAGTTATATTCCCTCAGTGTTTTGATTCAGGAGAGATAAGGATTTTTTCTGATATTTTTCATTTTCCTACTGTCCCATAACATAAACCTCATAAATAAAGTTAACATCTTATAAGATATACTTCTGTACCCTCAGTGTTTGATTTTGCAATGATTTCACTGTTTGCATGTGTTTTTCTATCTGTGTCTGTTTTTGTGCACATTCAGCAGGGATACGGCTGTTTTCGGATATTACATTACATTACATTACATGTCATTTAGCAGACGCTTTCATCCAAAGCGACTTACAATGGAATCAAGCACAATTAGCCAGGGGTGGAATCGAACTTGCGACCATGATGTCTTTGGTACACAAGGTAGGGTCCTAACCACTGAGCCACTCCACCCCATGATATTTTTCTACTCTCCCATAACATAAACCTCACAAATAAAGTTAAAATCTTATAAGATATACTCCTGTACCCTCAGTGTTTGATTTTGCAATGATTTCACTGTTTGCATGTGTTTTTCTATCTGTGTCTGTTTTTGTGCACATTCAGCTGAGATAAGGATTTTTCGGATATTTTTCTACTGTCCCATAACATAAACCTCACAAATAAAGTTAACATCTTATAAGATATACTTCTGTACCCTCAGTGTTTGATTTTGCAAAGATTTCACTGTTCGGATGTGTTTTTCTATCTGTATCTGTATTTGTGCACAATCAGCTGAGATAAGGATTTTTCTGATATTTTTCATTTTTCCACTGTCACATAACATAAACCTCACAAATAAAGTCAAAATCTTATAAGATATACTTCTGTCCCCTCAGTGTTTGATTTTGCATGATTTCACTGTTTGGATGTCATTTTCTATTTGTGTCTGTTTTTGTGCGCATTCAGCAAGGATACGGTTGTTTTCTGATTTTTTCATTCTTCTAATGTCCCATAACATAAA
This sequence comes from Solea senegalensis, assembly GCF_019176455.1. Taxonomy (NCBI): domain Eukaryota; kingdom Metazoa; phylum Chordata; class Actinopteri; order Pleuronectiformes; family Soleidae; genus Solea; species Solea senegalensis. The sequence goes on along the minus strand of NW_025321941.1, from coordinate 7,090 downwards.
CCTCACAAATAAAGTTAAAATCTTATAAGATATAGTTATATTACCCTCAGTCTTTGATTTTGCAAAGATTTCACTGTTCGGATGTGCGTTTTTCTATCTGTATCTGTTTTTGTGCGCACATTCAGCTGAGATAAGGATTTTTCTGATATTTTTTCTATTTTTCCACTGTCACATAACATAAACTCTCACAAAGTCCGAAAATCTATAAAACATATAGCTATATATCCTCAGTGTTTAATTTTGCAATGATTTCACTGTTTTGTGTTTTCATCTGTATCTGTTTTAGTGCATTCAGCTGAGATAAGGATTTTCTGATATTTTTCCACTGTCCCATAACATAAACTCCACAAATAAAAGTCAAAATCTTATAAGATATACCTCTGTACCCCTAAAGTGTTTGACTTTGCAAATGATTTCTTACAATTGTTTGATGTGTTTCTTTCTATTTGTCTCTTGCTTTGCGTGCATTCAGCAGGGATATGGCTATTGTTTTCTGATTTTCATCTCTTCTACTGTCCCAAGTAACATAAACCTCCTCACAAATAAAGTTAAAAATCTTATAAGATATAGTTATATATATACCCTCAGTGTTTGATTTTGCAATGATTTCACTGTTTGCATGTGTTTTTCTATCTGTATCTGTTTTTGTGCACATTCAGCTGAGATAAGGATTTTTCGGATATTTTTCTACTGTCCCATAACATAAACCTCACAAATAAAGTTAAAAATCTTATAAGATATACTTCTGTACACTCAGTGTTTGATTTTGCAATGATTTCACCGTTTGGATGTGTTTTTCTATTTGTGTCTGTTTTTGTGCACATTCAGCAGGGATAGGGCTGTTTTCTCATTTTTTTCAATTTTCTAGTGTCCCATAACATAAACCTCACAAAGTCAAAAATCTCTATAAGATATACCTCTTGTACACTCCAGTGTTTGATTTCAAAATGATTTCACCGCTGATGTGTTTTTCTATTGCCCGTTTTTGTGCACATTCAGCAGGGATAGGGCTGTTTTCTCATTTTTTTCAATGTTCTACTGTCCCATAACAAAAAACCTCACAAATAAAGTTAAAATCTATAAGATATAGTTATATACCCTCAGTGTTTTGATTCAGCAGAGATAAGGATTTTTCTGATATTTTTCATTTTCCTACTGTCCCATAACATAAACCTCATAAATAAATTTAACATCTTATAAGATATACTTCTGTACCCTCAGTGTTTGATTTTGCAATGATTTCACTGTTTGCATGTGTTTTTCTATCTGTGTCTGTTTTTGTGCACATTCAGCTGAGATAAGGATTTTTCGTATATTTTTCTACTGTCCCATAACATAAACCTCACAAATAAAGTTAAAATTTTAAAAGATATAGTTATATACCCTCAGTGTTTGATTTTGCAAAGATTTCACTGTTCGGATGTGTTTTTCTATCTGTATCTGTATTTGTGCACATTCAGCTGAGATAAGGATTTTCCTGTTTTTTTTTTCATTCTTCTACTGTCCCATAACATAAACCTCGCAAATAAGTTAAAATCTTATAAGATATAGTTATATACCCTCAGTGTTTGATTTTGCAAAGATTTCACTGTTCGGATGTGTTTTTCTATTTGTGTCTGTTTTTGTGCGCATTCAGCAAGGATACGGCTGTTTTCTGATATTTTTCATTTTCCTACTGTCCCATAACATAAACCTCACAAATGAAGTTAAAATCTTATAAAATATAGTTATATACCTTCAGTGTTTGATTTTGCAATGATTTCACTGTTTTTAAATGTGTTTTTCTATTTGTGTCTGTTTTTGTGCAAATTCAGCGGGGATACGGCTGTTTTCTGATTTTTTCAATTTTCTACTGTCCCATAACATAAACCTCACAAATAAAGTTGAAATCTTATAAAATATAGTTATATATCCTCAGTGTTTAACTTTGCAATGATTTCACTGTTTGCATGTGTTTTTCTATCTGTATCTGTTTTAGTGCACACTCAGCAGGGATACGGCTGTTTTCTGATTTTTTTTCATTCTTCTAATGTCCCATAACATAAACCTCACAAGTAAAGTCAAAATCTTATAAGATATAGTTATATACCCTCAGTGTTTGATTTTGCAATAATTTCACTGTTGCATGTGTTTTTCTATCTGCGTCTGTTTTTGTGCACATTCAGCTGACATAAGTATTTTTCTGATATTTTTCATTTTTCCACTGTCACATAACATAAACCTCACAAATAAAGTTGAAATCTTATAAAATATAGTTATATATCCTCAGTGTTTAATTTTGCAATGATTTCACTGTTTGCATGTGTTTTTCTATCTGTATCTGTTTTTGTGCACATTCAGCTGAGATAAGGATTTTTCTGATATTTTTCATTTTTCCACTGTCACATAACATAAACCTCACAAATAAAGTTGAAATCTTATAAAATATAGTTATATATCCTCAGTGTTTGATTTTGCAATGATTTCACTGTTTTTAAATGTGTTTTTCTATTTGTGTCTGTTTTTGTGCACATTCAGCGGGGATACGGCTGTTTTCTGATTTCTTTCAATTTTCTACTGTCCCATAACATAAACCTCACAAATAAAGTTGAAATCTTATAAAATATAGTTATATATCCTCAGTGTTTAATTTTGCAATGATTTCACTGTTTGCATGTGTTTTTCTATCTGTATCTGTTTTAGTGCACATTCAGCTGAGATAAGGATTTTTCTCATATTTTTCCACTGTCCCCTAACATAAACCTCAAAAATAAAGTCAAAATCTTATAAGATATACTTCTGTACCCTCAGTGTTTGATTTTGCAATGATTTCACTGTTTGCATGTGTTTTTCTATATGTGTCTGCGCCTGTTTTGTGCGCATTGACATAAGTATTTTTTCTGATATTTTTCATTTTTCTACTGTCCCATAACATAAACCTCACAAATAAAGTTGAAATCTTATAAAATATAGTTATATATCCTCAGTGTTTGATCTTGCAATGATTTCACTGTTTTTAAATGTGTTTTTCTATTTGTGTCTGTTTTTGTGCACATTCAGTGGGGATACGGCTGTTTTCTGATTTTTTCAATTTTCTACTGTCCTATAACATAAACCTCACAAATAAAGTTGAAATCTTATAAAATATAGTTATATATCCTCAGTGTTTGATTTTGCAATGATTTCACTGTTTTAAATGCGTTTTTCATTTGTGTCTGTTTTGCAGTACATTCAGCGGGATACGGTTGTTTTCTGATTTCTTCAATTTTCTACTGTCCCATAGCAACATAAACCCTCACAAATAAAGTTGAAATCTTAAAATATAGTTATATATCCTCAGTGTTTAGAATTTTGCAATGATTTCTAACTGTTTGTACGTGTTTTCTATCTGTATCTGTTTTAGTGCACATTCAGCTGAGATAAGGATTTTTCTGATATTTTTCCACTGTCCCATAACATAACCCTACAAATAAAGTCAAAATCTTATAAGATATACTCTGTACCCCTGTTTCAGTGTTTAATTTTGCAATGATTTCACTGTTTGATGTGTTTTTTCTATTTGTCTCTGTTTTTGTGTGCATTCAGCAGGGATATATATGGCTGTTTCTGATTTTTTTTTTTTCATTCTTCTAATGTCCCATAACATAAACCTCTACAAATAAAGTTAAAATCTTATAAGATATAGTTATATACTCCTCAGTGTTTGATTTTGCAATGATTTCACTGTTTGCATGTGTTTTTCTATCTGTGTCTGTTTTTGTGCACATTCAGCTGAGATAAGGATTTTTCTGATATCTTTCATTTTTCCACTGTCCCATAACATAAACCTCAAAAATGAAGTTAAAATCTTATGAGATATAGTTATATACCTTCAGTGTTTGATTTTGCAATGATTTCACTGTTTGCATGTGTTTTTCTATTTGTGTCTGTTTTTGTGCACATTCAGCAGGGATACGGCTGTTTTCTGATTTTTTTCATTCTCCTAATGTCCCATAACATAAACCTCACAAATAAAGTTAAAATCTTATAAGATATAGTTATATACCCTCAGTGTTTGATTTTGCAATAATTTCACTGTTTGCATGTGTTTTTCTATCTGCGTCTGTTTTTGTGCACATTCAGCTGACAAGTATTTTTCTGATATTTTTCATTTTTCTACTGTCCCATAACATAAACCTCACAAATAAAGTTGAAATCTTATAAAATATAGTTATATATCCCTGTGTGTTTGATTTCCAATGATTTCCAATTGTTTGTGCGTTTTTCTATTTCCAGTCTGTTTCTTTTGTGCACATTCAGCAGGGATACGGCTGTTTTCTCATTTTTTTTTTCAATTTCTATCATTGTCCCATAACATAAACCTGCAAATAAAGTTAAAATCTTATAAGATATACTCTGTACACCTCAGTGTTTGATTTGCAAATGATTTCACCGCTTGATGTGTTTTTCTATTTGTGTCTGGTTTTGTGCACATTCAGCAGGGATAGGGCTGTTTTCTCATTTTTTTCAATTTTCTACTGTCCCATAACAAAAAACCTCACAAATAAAGTTAAAATCTATAAGATATAGTTATATACCCTGAGTGTTTTGATTCAGGAGAGATAAGGATTTTTCTGATATTTTTCATTTTTCCACTGTCACATAACATAAACCTCACAAATAAAGTTGAAATCTTATAAAATATAGTTATATATCCTCAGTGTTTAATTTTGCAATGATTTCACTGTTTGCATGTGTTTTTCTATTTGTCTCTGTTTTTGTGTGCATTCAGCAGGGATATGGCTGTTTTCTGATTTTTTTTCATTCTTTTAATGTCCCATAACATAAACCTTACAAATAAAGTTAAAATCTTATAAGATATAGTTATATACCCTCAGTGTTTGATTTTGCAAAGATTTCACTGTTAGCATGTGTTTTTCTATTTGTGTCTGTTTTTGTGCACATTCAGCAGGGATACGGCTGTTTTCTATTTTTTTTCAATTTTCTACTGTCCCATAACATAAACCTCACAAATAAAGTTAAAATCTTATGAGATATAGTTATATACCTTCAGTGTTTGATTTTGCAATGATTTCACTGTTTGCATGTGTTTTTCTATCTGTATCTGTTTTTGTGCACATTCAGCTGAGATAAGGATTTTTCGGATATTTTTCTACTGTCCCATAACATAAACCTCACAAATAAAGTTAAAATCTTATGAGATATAGTTATATACCTTCAGTGTTTGATTTTGCAAAGATTTCACTGTTTGGATGTGTTTTTCTATTTGTGTCTGTTTTTGTGCACATTCAGCAGGGATACGGCTGTTTTCTGATTTTTTTTCATTCTTCTAATGTCCCATAACATAAACCTCACAAATAAAGTTAAAATCTATAAGATATAGTTATATTCCCTCAGTGTTTTGATTCAGGAGAGATAAGGATTTTTCTGATATTTTTCATTTTCCTACTGTCCCATAACATAAACCTCATAAATAAAGTTAACATCTTATAAGATATACTTCTGTACCCTCAGTGTTTGATTTTGCAATGATTTCACTGTTTGCATGTGTTTTTCTATCTGTGTCTGTTTTTGTGCACATTCAGCAGGGATACGGCTGTTTTCGGATATTACATTACATTACATTACATGTCATTTAGCAGACGCTTTCATCCAAAGCGACTTACAATGGAATCAAGCACAATTAGCCAGGGGTGGAATCGAACTTGCGACCATGATGTCTTTGGTACACAAGGTAGGGTCCTAACCACTGAGCCACTCCACCCCATGATATTTTTCTACTCTCCCATAACATAAACCTCACAAATAAAGTTAAAATCTTATAAGATATACTCCTGTACCCTCAGTGTTTGATTTTGCAATGATTTCACTGTTTGCATGTGTTTTTCTATCTGTGTCTGTTTTTGTGCACATTCAGCTGAGATAAGGATTTTTCGGATATTTTTCTACTGTCCCATAACATAAACCTCACAAATAAAGTTAAAATTTTATAAGATATAGTTATATACCCTCAGTGTTTGATTTTGCAAAGATTTCACTGTTCGGATGTTTTTTTCTATCTGTATCTGTATTTGTGCACAATCAGCTGAGATAAGGATTTTTCTGATATTTTTCATTTTTCCACTGTCACATAACATAAACCTCACAAATAAAGTCAAAATCTTATAAGATATACTTCTGTCCCCTCAGTGTTTGATTTTGCATGATTTCACTGTTTGGATGTCATTTTCTATTTGTGTCTGTTTTTGTGCGCATTCAGCAAGGATACGGTTGTTTTCTGATTTTTTCATTCTTCTAATGTCCCATAACATAAACCTCACAAATAAAGTTAAAATCTTATAAGATATAGTTATATACCCTCAGTGTTTGATTTTGCAAAGATTTCACTGTTCGGATGTGTTTTTCTATCTGTATCTGTTTTCGTGCACATTCAGCTGAGATAAGGATTTTTCTGATATTTTTCATTTTTCCACTGTCACATAACATAAACCTCACAAATAAAGTTGAAATCTTATAAAATATAGTTATATATCCTCAGTGTTTGATTTTGCAAAGATTTCACTGTTCGGATGTGTTTTTCTATTTGTGTCTGTTTTTGTGCACATTCAGCAGGGATACGGCTGTTTTCTGATTTTTTTTCATTCTTCTAATGTCCCATAACATAAACCTCACAAGTAAAGTTGAAATCTTATAAAATATAGTTATATATCCTCAGTGTTTAATTTTGCAATAATTTCACTGTTTGCATGTGTTTTTCTATCTGCGTCTGTTTTTGTGCACATTCAGCTGACATAAGTATTTTTCTGATATTTTTCATTTTTCTACTGTCCCATAACATAAACCTCACAAATAAAGTTGAAATCTTATAAAATATAGTTATATATCCTCAGTGTTTGATTTTGCAATGATTTCACTGTTTTTAAATGTGTTTTTCTATTTGTGTCTGTTTTTGTGCACATTCAGCGGGGATACGGCTGTTTTCTGATTTCTTTCAATTTTCTACTGTCCCATAACATAAACCTCACAAATAAAGTTGAAATCTTATAAAATATAGTTATATATCCTCAGTGTTTAATTTTGCAATGATTTCACTGTTAGCATGTGTTTTTCT